>NC_064638.1:966792869-967097869 GCF_023864345.2 Schistocerca serialis cubense
CTCCCTGTAAAGGAAACGTTATCGCTAACAGAATTTAGTGTTCGGGTTTAGGCATAACTATGTGTTAGCAAAAAAATGGAAGGCTTACATTTTCGTTATTAAGGTTTATTTTTAATCTAAGTAATACTTCACGACATTTTATAGAAGATACAGGATGGTAAAATATTGATATTGGGTGTTCACAATTGTGAAGCAAAATTTCTAATTATTCTAAGGTTCTTTAGTAGCAAGATGTTTGATGACCATGGCTGGGGGTCGATAAAGTACATCTACATCTACATCTACATCTATACTCCGCGAGCCACCTTGCGGTGTGTGGCGGAGGGTACTTATTGTACCACTATCTGATCCCCCCTTCCCTGTTCCACTCACGAATTGTGCGTGGGAAGAACGACTGCTTGTAAGTCTCCGTATTTGCTCTAATTTCTCGGATCTTTTCGTTGTGATCATTACGCGAGATATATGTGGGCGGTAGTAATATGTTGCCCATCTCTTCCCGGAATGTGCTCTCTCGTAATTTCGATAATAAACCTCTCCGTATTGCGTAACACCTTTCTTGAAGTGTCCGCCACTGGAGCTTGATACAGTCGTCGTCGTCGTGCAAGACAGACTATATATAAAACAATTGAAGACGTCGAAATGACCACATCTGCCGCCGACAAGAAAAAGAATACGATCAAATCCGTCGCTGCACACGCTCTACTGGACGGACAAATTAAGTAGAATTAGGGCCAGAGGTATCAATTACGCTAAAATGCAAAATGAAAATATCCATAATTATCCAATTGTGTGTGTATGGGGTACGCAGATAACTGTACAAAGATAACTGCACAATTAAAACAGTTCAATAATTTTAGAGTGTAGAGCACTCTACAGTGGTTGGTCAGTCCTTTTCGTTAGATCGGATATCTCGCGTTTCTGCTCAATTAAGAACGACAATTGTGAATATTTTAAACTGCAGCGATTCTCCGTATTAGGAGATTTTGCGGCTTAGCCCCTTGAGCCTGTAAAAAAAGTGTTCACATAATGACTCTCGCAATCGTCTCAGTGCGGCCCGAGTCGTCTTGCTCAAACACTCGACGATTTGCTGCGAGAAAAGTAGTGAATTCTTCTCTTTACATCTGTCTATATCAAAGATGGTGGCCACGCATTTTTTCTGTCGAATTAGGGCGTCCAATTAGGGCGTTTCTACTTGTTATAACTCTACACAATAGAGTTTTTGTAGCATATCACAGGCTTAGTTTTTTCGTAGGGCAGAGTTTAACTTCTGCTACGTAATACTGAGAAAACAGTTTTTTCTTTCATGTAAGTCATAAGACAGGTGGCTACAGTGAGTCACCAATGTTTTGCATTGAGTTTCTCCAAACGTTCATTTGGTAACTCCAGTCGTGTTCCTGTAGAAAGGCTTTCTCAATGGTCGTCGTTAAAAGCAGGGACAAGGGCGGCTTTTGCCGCCGGCGGAATGCGCAGTGGCTCTGGCGCCTCATTGTGTCCGCTAGGTGTCCCATTAAGACGTTTTCAGCCTACATGGGATGGGCGTTGCCTTTGTAAAATTCTCCTTCCCTCACAACTGCGTCTCGTAGCTCGGTTATGGGAAATTACTTACACGCAATTACTAGTGTGTGTGTCAGTGGTTTATATTCACGAAATGCCAGGTTCTTTTTTCGATCTGCATATCAATAAAATTCGTACAATTTCATAGAACTATGTCGTGTGACATATCTATTTAAACAGAATTATTTCAGGATTTCAATGTAGGGTGTGTTATTAGTTTGACACCTTACACCTGTTATAAATGACGTGTGATATCAGGTGTAATGTTAGATTAAGAATACTCTCGAAAATAAATTACTACTCTATGCAGAAGAAGTTAACAGTCTGAAATCACTAACACTGTTCACTGAAAATTAATGTGCTAGCTAGCCTGACACCTGACAATCCAAACTGCATGGTGTTTGCTCAAGAATGGAATGTGAGATGTGCCCTGAAATAAAAGTGACTTACCTCTTGCTCAGCATGCTGTTTTTCTGTCTAGAGTACTGACATTCTCGAAAGTAATCACAAATCAACAGACACAGCAACAAAAGAACGATAATCTACTCTAAATTACTTTTTGTCAGAGACAATCTATTGCTGCATATGGCATAAGTTACAATGCGCACAAGATAAAAATTAAAGACTTTACTATGAATCACGGATGTGTGTTTAAAAAAATCGTTTTTGTGAAATCAACTTCTGATTACTGGAAAAAAGACAGCACAACAGAAGAAGACTCTAACTATTACAAAATTCTCTCATTACAAAGAAACTATAAACAAACCTTTAAAATTTACCCAGAATGTTCTTCATCAGTATAACAACAAACTTCACCCTGAATACAGGCCTTCAAGGCCCAACAGTTGCGACCGTCTGCCATGTCATCCTTATCCATGATGCGTCAGCGGATGCGAATAAAGCTCTCCTCACCATTGTCAGTATCTGTGACCGTTCTCCATGTATATAAACCACAAGAACATATTTTAAATGAGTTTTCATCTTCATAAACAAGTGTTCTAGTTAGCTTCTACCAAATTCACAGATAACAGAATTCTGATCTCATTCTTTGAAAAACTCAACTGCACGGCACTGTGCCTCAAATAAGAATTCCCCAGCGCTGCAGAGCAGACTGACTAGGAAGTCATGCACAGAGAAAAATAAGGATAGTCAAGTATCTTATTCACAGCTCACGTAGTGCGCTCATTCATCTTTGTCCCATTACAGTATCAGTGAATTATTTGCAATAGCAGAAAATATATGAGAAATTTACGAAAGGTGTGTCCCCGCTGGTTTCCTCGCCTCCACAGAAGACCATAAAGAGCGACGAAGGGCCGTCTGTGCGGAACTGCCAGCACGTTTCGATGTTGATCGTGAGGGGTGATGAACAATCGGTTCATCACTTCGGAACGAAAACAATATAACAATCTATGGAGTGACGCCACACCATCTCTCCTGCGAACGAAAAGTTCAGAGCCGCACCGTCAGCCATAAGGTCATGGTGAAGGTCTCCTGGGACTCTGAAGGAGATATTCTGTTTGATGTACTCCCCCATGATGCAATGGTCAACGCAGAAATGTGTTGTGCTATCCTCAGGAAACTGAAGAAACGACTTCAGAACATTTGTCACCACAAAAATGCCAACATTCGTCTTTTTTTTCCATACAACACAACGCGTCAGACAAGTCTGCTCACCCGAGAGAAGCTCACGAAGCTTCATTGGAGTGTTCTTCCTCATCCACCATACAGTCTGGATCTCGCAACTTCCGACTTCCATCTGTTTGGCACAATGAAGTACGCACTCCGCGGGAAGCAGTACGTGGATGATGGGGAGGTTATTATTGCAACAAAACGTTGGCTCCTACGTCGACCGGTAGAGTGGTACCATGCGGGCTTACAAGCCCTCAAATTAAGGTGACGTAAGTCCGTCGCATTGAATGGAGAGTGAATAAAAACTAAGGTCTTGTAGCCAAAAGAATGGGAAATAATATGGAATATTGGAATCCTGAATTAACCCAACCGGCTTTCAAAAAAGTGCGATGCCGTACGCGTGCTGTAGTCTCACTAGCAGCACGCGTAGCCGCGGCCAACCCCCCATGCGGGTTGCATCATGCAGCCTCGAAGGCGCTCAGCGGCCAACGCAGCAGTATGTTTTCGATTTTTTTTTTTCAAATTGTCGCATTCTCGAGCCCCCGTTCACCAGATCTACATCTACATCTACATCTACATTTATACTCCGTAAGCCACCCAACGGTGTGTGGCGGAGGGCCTTTACGTGCCACTGTCATTACCTCCTCTTCCTGTTCCAGTCGCGTATGGTTCGCGGGAAGAGCAACTGTCTGAAAGCCTCCGTGCGCGCTCTAATCTCTCTAATTTTACATTCGTGATCTCCTCGGGAGGTATAAGTAGGGGGAAGCAATATATTCGATACCTCATCCAGAAACGCACCCTCTCGAAACCTGGCGAGCAAGCTACACCGCGATGCAGAGCGCCTCTCTTGCAGAGTCTGCCACTTGAGTTTATTAAACATCTCCGTTACGCTATCACGGTTACCAAATAACCCGGTGACGAAACGCGCCGCTCTTCCTTGGATCTTCTCTATCTCCTCCGTCAACCCGATCTGGTACGGATCCCACACTGATGAGCAATACTCAAGTATAGGTCGAACGAGTGTTTTGTAAGCCACCTCCTTTGTTGATGGACTACATTTTCTAAGCACTCTCCCAATGAATCTCAACCTGGTACCCGCCTTACCAACAATTAATTTTGTATGATCATTCCACTTCAAATCGTTCCGCACGCATACTCCCAGATATTTTACAGAAGTAACTGCTACCAGTGTTTTTTCCGCTATCACATAATCATACAATAAGGGATCCTTCTTTCTATGTATTCGCAATACTTTACATTTGTCTATGTTAAGGGACAGTTGCCACTCCCTGCACCAAGTGCCTATCCGCTGCAGATCTTCCTGCATTTCGCTACAATTTTCTAATGCTGCAACTTCTCTGTATACTACAGCATCATCCGCGAAAAGCCGCATGGAGCATCCGACACTATCTACTAGGTCATTTATATATATTGTGAAAAGCAATGGTCCCATAAGACTCCCCTGTGGCACGCCAGAGGTTACTTTAACGTCTGTAGACGGCGCTCCATTGATAACAACATGCTGTGTTCTGTTTGCTAAAAACTCTTCAATCCAGCCACACAGCTGGTCTGATATTCCGTAGGCTCTTATTTTGTTTATCAGGCGAAAGTGCGAAACTGTATCGAACGCCTTCCGGAAGTCAAGAAAAATAGCATCTACCTGGGAGCCTGTATCTAATATTTTCTGGGTCTCATGAACAAATAAAGCGAGTTGGGTCTCAGACGATCGCTGTTTCCGGAATCCATGTTGATTCCTACATAGTAGATTCTGGGTCACCAAAAACGACATGATACTCGAGCAAGAAACATGTTCTAAAATTCTACAACAGATCGACGTCAGAGATATAGTTTTGCGCATCAGCTCGACGACACTTCTTGAAGACTGAGACTACCTGTGCTCTTTTCCAATCATTTGGGACCCTCCGTTCCTCTAGAGACTTGCGGTACGCGGCTGTTAGAAGGGGGGCAAGTTCTTTCGCGTACTCTGTGTAGAATCGTATTGGTATCCCGTCAGGTCCAGTGGACTTTCCTCTATTCAGTGATTCAAGTTGCTTTTCTATTCCTTGGACACTTGTTTCGATGTCAGCCATTTTCTCGTTTGTGCGAGGATTTAGAGAAGGAACTGCAGTGCGGTCTTCCTCTGTGAAACAGCTTTGGAAAAAGGTGTTTAGTATTTCAGCTTTACGCGTGTCATCCTCTGTTTCAATTCCATCATCATCCCGGAGTGTCTGGATATGCTGTTTCGAGCCACTTACTGATTTAACGTAAGACCAGAACTTCCTAGGATTTTCTGTCAAGTCGGTACATAGAATTTTACTTTCGAATTCACTGAACGCTTCACGCATAGCCCTCCTTACGCTAACTTTGACATCGTTTAGCTTCTGTTCGTCTGAGAGGTTTTGGCTGCGTTTAAACTTGGAGTGAAGCTCTCTTTGCTTTCGCAGTAGTTTCCTAACTTTGTTGTTGTACCACGGTGGGTTTTTCCCGTCCCTCACAGTTTTGCTCGGCACGTACCTGTCTAAAACTCATTTTACGATTGCCTTGAACTTTTTCCATAAACACTCAACATTGTCAGTGTCAGAACAGAAATTTTCGTTTTGATCTGTTAGGTAGTCTGAAATCTGCCTTCTATTACTCTTGCTAAACAGATAAACCTTCCTCCCTTTTTTTATATTCCTATTAACTTCCATATTCAGGGATGCTGCAACGGCCTTATGATCACTGATTCCCTGTTCTGCACTTAAAGAGTCGAAAAGTTCGGGTCTGTTTGTTATCAGTAGGTCCAAGATGTTATCTCCACGAGTCGGTTCTCTGTTTAATTGCTCGAGGTAATTTTCGGATAGTGCACTCAGTGTAATGTCACTCGATGCTCTGTCCCTACCACCCGTCCTAAACATCTGAGTGTCCCAGTCTATATCTGGTAAATTGAAATCTCCACCTAAGACTATAACATGCTGAGAAAATTGATGTGAAATGTATTCCAAATTTTCTCTCAGTTGTTCTGCCACTAATGCTGCTGAGTCGGGAAGTCGGTAAAAGGAGCCAATTATTAACCTAGCCCGGTTGTTGAGTGTAACCTCCACCCATAATAATTCACAGGAACTATCCACTTCTACTTCACTACAGGATAAACTACTGCTAACAGCGACGAACACTCCACCACCGGTTGCATGCGATCTATCCTCTCTAAACACCGTCTGTACCTTTGTAAAAATTTCGGCAGAATTTATCTCTGGCTTAAGCCAGCTTTCTGTACCTATAACGATTTCAGCTTTGGTGCTTTCTATCAGCGCTTGAAGTTCTGGTACTTTACCAACGCAGCTTCGACAGTTGACAATTACAATACCGATTGCTGCTAGGTCCCCGCATGTCCTGACTTTGCCCCGCACCCGTTGAGGCTGTTGCCCTTTCCGTACTTGCCCAAGGCCATCTAACCTAAAAAAGCCGCCCAGCCCACGCCACACAACCCCTGCTACCCGTGTAGCCGCTTGTTGCGTGTAGTGGACTCCTGACCTATCCAGCGGAACCCGAAACCCCACCACCCAATGGCGCAAGTCGAGGAATCTGCAGCCCACACGGTCGCAGAACCGTCTCAGCCTCTGATTCAGACCCTCCAGTCGGCTCTGTACCAAAGGTCCGCAGTCAGTCCTGTCGACGATGCTGCAGATGGTGAGCTCTGCTTTCATCCCGCTAGCGAGACTGGCAGTCTTCACCAAATCAGATAGCCGCCGGAAGCCAGAGAGGATTTCCTCCGATCCATAGCGACACACACCATTGGTGCCGACATGAGCGACCACCTGCAGATGGGTGCACCCTGCACCCTTCATGGCATCCGGAAGAACCCTTTCCACATCTGGAATGACTCCCCCCGGTATGTACACGGAGTGCACACTGGTTTCCTTCCCCTCTCTTGCTGCCATTTCCCTAAGGGGCCCCATTTCGCGCCTGACGTTGGAGCTCCCAACTACCAGTAAGCCCACCCTCTGCGACCGCCCGGATCTTGCAGACTGAGGGGCAACCTCTGGAACAGGACAAGCAACCATGTCAGGCCGAAGATCAGTATCAGCCTGAGACAGAGCCTGAAACCGGTTCGTCAGACAAACTGGAGAGGCCTTCCGTTCAGCCCTCCGGAATGTCTTTCGCCCCTTGCCACACCTTGAGACGACCTCCCACTCTACCACAGGTGAGGGATCAGCCTCAATGCGGGCAGTATCCCGGGCAACCACAGTCGTAGTCCGATCGGGGGATGCGTGGGACGAGCTGGCCGTCCCCGACAAACCCCCATCCGGACCCCTACAGTGATGCCCATTGGCAACAGCCTCAAGCTGTGTGACCGAAGCCAACACTGCCTGAAGCTGGGAGCGAAGGGATGCCAACTCAGCCTGCATCCGAACACAGCAGTTGCAGTTCCTATCCATGCTAAAACTGTTGTGCAAAGAACGTCTGAACTAATCTTCAGAGAGCGCAAACAAATCGACAAAATTTAAACTGTTATTAAAATACAAGATTGCCTAGTAAATGCAGTAATGCTGCTACTTGCGCACTGCTGACGCACTGCTCGGCGGCGGAAGGAGACTACGCGATTCTACACTATTCAGGTACTAAAACGCGATGCTACAACTCTCAAATACTATAATACGCCCAAAATTTATGAATTAAACAATGCAAGTACCAAAAACACGCAAAGAAATTAAGAATTAAACTATGTAACAAATGAGTGCGCTAGGAGTATACGACTTGCTGCTGCAGCTGCTTATCCAACGGCGGCAGGAAGCACACTGACTGTGACCAACCGACACTGGCCGTTCAAAACAAAAACAGAAGACAAACGACTACGCGAATTTACACTATTCAGGTACTAAAACGCGATGCTACAACTCTCAAATACTATAATACGCCCGAAATTTATGAATTAAACAATGCAAGTACCAAAAACATGCAAAGAAATTAAGAATAAAACTATGTAACAAATGAGTGAGCTAGGAGTATACGACTTGCTGCTGCAGCTGCTTATCCAACGGCGGCAGGGAGCAGATGTACATCCAGCGATTAGCGGCTGACGCTACATATCACACTTTATTAATAATTATAGTACAAGGTTACATCACCAGTTGCAGTTACATTCTCAGCAAGTACACCAAATCGTTTCATCCATACATGAATTTTTTCCTCATTACTAACTTTACGACAGGAGCGGGTATACAATGTAAAAGGCACATTACTATGTACATGATTAGGTCTACATTGGGTCTTAGCACCTATTCCACAATGTTGAACGCCTTCCGAACAATTGCATCTAACCATTGCATCCCATTCGAATAAATATGAGGCACATCTGATAAGTAATACACAATTTGGTATTAATGTGGATTGTTTGGTGCTACATGAATGAAAATTACGTCATGTGGTTGGGAGCTTGAGGAAGCACAAGGTTTTTTTTTCCCGTTGGGTACTCTAACAGATTTGGCGAGAGGTACCAGTAGAAATGGAACCTGCTGGGGTCTCGTGTACTGTGGCTGTTGACTACCAGACGTTGTTTTTCGAGATCTAAACTTCACGCGTCAAAAACCAAACAGAAATCCACAGTGCGTTAAGTGAAGTTTGTGGCGAGTTTACAGTGGACCGTAGCACAGTTTTACTTTAGCGTAACTGTTTTCGTGTTGGTCGTATGCGCGTAGACAATAATTCAAGATCATGAGGACCGAAAACGTTAACAGATGGACGAAGAGTGAAATTTGTGGCAGATGCTCTTCTGTGGAACAAGTGTCACGGCAGTGCATTATCGTAACGTCACGCAAAACCTGCTCAGAAAAATGCATAAAACCCGATCTTAGTTGCTCGAGGCTGTACCGCTCATTGTCCACATCAATGCTCGCCCGCATATCGGCAATGTTGTAGCCCAAAACCTGCGCGTCCTCCCTACAGCCCGGACATGAGTCCATAAGACTTCGATTTGCGTGGACGTCGTGATCTTTCTCTTGAAGAGCTTTCTACCACCGTTACCAGAGACATTCTTTAGATGTATAGAAGTAGTGTCCTGGATGGAATTATTGAGCTTTCGGGATGTGGGGAGTAAGGCACAGAGAAGTAGGGAGACTATATTTGAAGAACTGTAAAAATATACTGAAAAAAGATAATTGTCGAAGTAAAAAAATTATGTGCAATATTTATGAAATGTCCCTCATATTAACTGAAACCTGGACATAGACGTCCGTTTTTGCATATTAAGACATATACACTTCACCATATTAACGTTTCCACTATCGTACGTTACTTACTTAGAATTTGTGCGTTGTGTGAGCCTCTCTCTAGGACACGAGGAAATTCCAGTTTCCTGCCGCAGCAGTCCGAGTCACCTGGTGCGCGACCCGTCTGTGTGTGTAGGCAGCGAGCAGGTTGCTCGGCTTCTCAATCGCCCGTCCGCCTGCCGCGATGCCTTTTACGAGCGCCGCCTCGCTTTGAGATATTACGATCGGCAGAGCACGGCCACACCGCACCGCAGCGTAGCGTAGCGCGGGGTGGGCGTTGCCACAGAAGGCCTCCCAGACCGAACGAGCGCCGAAGCAGCGCGTGGCGGGCAGGACGGCCTACCTGCTGAAACACCCCTGCCACTTTGTCGAATTGCACATTCTGCGCGCACGTGCTCGTAAAATAAAACTGTAAACTCGATTCCATTCCAGCCGATCCGACAACTTTATCATCTGGTACAGCGAGAAAATGGATCCACTACATGTACGAGAAGAGTATCAGTGACACTGCATGAGTTGTTGTTGTTGTTGTTGTTGTGGTCTTCAGTCTTGAGTCTGGTTTGATGCAGCTCTCCATGCTACCCTATCCTGTGCAAGCTTCTTCATCTCCCACTACTTACTGCAACCTACATCCTTCTGAATCTCCTTAGTGTATTCATCTTTAGGTCTCCGTCTACAATTTTTACTCTCCACGCTGCCCCCCAATGCTAAATTTGTGATCCCTTGATACCTCAGAATATGTCCTACCAACCGGTCCCTTCTTCTTGTCAAGTTGTGCCACAGACTCCTCTTCTCCCCAATTCTATTCAATACCTCCTCATTAGCTGTGTGATCTACCCATCTAATCTTCAGCATTGTTCTATAACACCACGTTTCGAAAGCTTCTATTCTCTTCTTGTCCAAACTATTTATCGTCCATGTTTCACTTCCATACATGGCTACGCTCCATACAAATACTTTCAGAAACGACTTCCTGACACTTAAATGTATATCCGATGTTAACAAACTTCTATTCTTCAGAAACGCTTTCCATGCCATTGCCAGTCTACATTTTATATCCTCTCTTCTTCGACCATCATCAGTTATTTTCCTCCCCAAATAGCAAAACTCCTTTACCACTTTAAGTGTCTCGTTTCCTAATCTAATGGCCTCGGCATCACCCGACTTAATACCACTACACTCCATTATCCTCGTTTTACTTTTGTTGATGTTCATCTTATATCCTCCTTTCAAGGCACTGTCCATTCCGTTCAACTGCTGTTCCAGGTCCTTTGCGGTCTTTGACAGAATTACAATGTCATCGGCAAACCTCAAAGTTTTTATTTCTTCTCCATGGATTTTAATACCTGCCCCGAATTTTTGTTTTGTTTCCTCTACTGATTGCTCAATATACAGATTGAATAACATCGGGGAGAGTCTACATCCCTGTCTCACTACCTTCCCAACCACTGCTTCCTTTTCGTGCCCCTCGACGCCTATAGCTGCCATCTGGTTTCTGTACAAATTGTAAATAGCCTTTCGCTCCCTGTATTTTACCCCTGCCACCTTCAGAATTTGAAAGAGAGTATTCCAATCAACATTGCCCAACGCTACAAATGCTAGAAACGTAGGTTTGCCTTTTCTTAATCTAGCTTCTAAGATAAGTCGTAGGGTCAGTATTACCTCACGTATTCCAATAATTTTACGGAATCTAAACTGTCCTTCCCCGAGGTCGTCATCTACCAGTTTTTCCACTCGTCGATAAAGAATTCGCGTTAGTATTTTGCGACTGTGACTTATTAAACTGATAATTCGGTAATTTTCACATCTCTGAACACCTGCTTTCTTTGGGAGATCTGCGTTTTAAATTAAAAGTATGCTTAGCGTAAGGACAAGAAAGATGATGCTGTATCTACAGTTTTCCCACATTTCTACTTACTTCCTCATGAATAAAACTTAATACTTGTACACACTGGTCGAAGAAAGTTACTGCACCTTTCTGCTCAAGTGATGGCATTTGCCACCTTGGGCTGGTAGAAGTACTTATAACTGTTTCAACGTCTCCAGTCACGAAATAGCTTAGTGGTAGAGCTACCAGAGCGCCATTTGTGTCTACTCTTTAGTAGGAAATGCTCACATCCAAAAGGCTCAGTGTGGTGCAAATGCGTGAAGGGTGTAGGCAACCGAGCCACGCAGACGCATGATACTTCCTACAGCCAGCTGACCCAGTTGGAAAGAGTCAAACTGTGACCTTCCGAGTTGCGCAGTGGTCCTTACGGAGAATTGCCACCCAAGTTGGATGTGCTGCATGAGTTGTGCTAAGATACTGGTATCAGTGATCAAGTGAACATTGTCACACCCGTGTGGGAGTTTCTGGATGTGCACTCAGCACAGTCGCCGGCCATGATCTTCGTAATTAAGAGTGGCAGTGGTAGATCGGACAACAACCACAGCGCCGATAAGAGGGCTGGTAAGCCCCGGAGTGTCAACACGAAATGCTGCGAATCGGTTTCTAGCACTGGAACTATGCGCAAGCACACTTCAGCCCGTCTTCCCCTCACGTTACAGCATCGACGTCCACTGCAGTTTATTTTCTAATTATATGACCCAAGAAAATCATATTTTGTATTTCCGTAGGAGGAGGATATTAGTGTTTAACGTCCCGTCGACAACGAGGTCATTAGAGACGGAGCGCAAGCTCGGGTGAGGGAAGGATGGGGAAGGAAATCGGCCGTGCCCTTTCAAAGGAACCATCCCGGCAATTGCCTGAAGCGATTTAGGGAAATCACGGAAAACCTAAATCAGGATGGCCGGAGACGGGATTGAACCGTCGTCCTCCCGAATGCGAGTCGAGTGTGCTAACCACTGCGCCACCTCGCTCGGTGTATTTCCGTTTCATCTAGCTTATAGAGAAATACGCTGAATGAAAAAAATTATTTATTACGTGTGATTACATAATCATATGCCAAAAAAATCCAATATTTTCTCCTTTGCGATCACTCAGCACAGCTTTCCGAAAAAGCTGAATGAAACTGAGACTTTAATAGATGCAGAATGACCAAGTTTGTAGTTTACTCCTGATACGACCGGTATTCTGGTATAACAGATCGTACATTTAAAAACAAGAAAATCAAAATTGGGTTTCGCACTGAAAGCAGTATGAATTATTCAAGAACGGAACTGCTCAGTAAATCAAAAATTAGTTAAATGTCTGTGCCGATCCAGACTGGCGAACAAAGTTGTTATAACAACATTTTCGCTACTTAAACCTGTGTAGACGGAAAATAATTTACCATATGGCTACCCAACGACAGTAGAAATCATGTTCACATTGTGTTGTTTGCGTTGTTAGTACTGCTAGTGCCATGACTTGCCGTTAGACATCGGCACTGGTATAGTGACGTAGGGAGGCATTAGTTTGAGTTACAGTTGCAGTCAACGTGGGTCTCGACAGCGGTTCGTAAAGCTATTCGGTCAAAACCACAACAATAGTGCTGCTGTTGCATTAAAGGGAAAAGGATAATTGTTCTTTCTACAATGAGGTTGGAGAATATAATTCGGAACTTCGAATTAACTGGGGTTTTGAAACTCACCCCTTGCAGCGCCCGACGGCCAGTTGCGTCACTTATTATTGAAGAAGTTACTGTTGCCATGGCTCCGACAGGGGTCACTGGACACTGACACACACGTTGAAAGCTGAAGATAACCATAGCCAAGGAGATAATCATCATCCCATCAGAGATGTTTCGGGCAGCAGTAGAGCGATCTCTATAGCGGTTCCAGGCTGTCGTTGCTGCACATGGTCGTCACAGAGAGCAAAGTTTATAACCAGAAAAGTAAACAGGGTACGCAATTAACGGATGTTGCCCTCTCATCGGGATATTGAAATCTGTTTTTTATCAATTTTTTATTTATTATTTTTCTTCCCAATGCCCTTACAAATGTTTCCACAAAGTTTCAGTATCCTATGATCAGTCGTTTCCGACGGGGGCACTCATAGGTTGTGAAAGTTTAATTATAGCCACACTGTACATTGTGAAAACTGGCAATAACTTTCTGATTCGTTTTAATAAAGACATCAAACCTAACGAGAATAATTTCTCTGCTTTCGTGCTACATCTAGTAAGGAATAAACGTACATTGCGAAAGATTAACGATAAGCTCCAAACCGTTTAGCATGGAGAGAAAGGAACGAAAATTAATTCTCTAGAAGAGGTTAAGAGTTTAATTATTCCCAAATACAGCCAGGTATACTCATCAAAGAGCAAACTGATCATCCAAATAGAAGGTCAATAGATAATTTTTGTCAAATATTGCTGACAGTAATTTTGGCACTGACATGTAGGATTCGTTGTTTCATTTATAGAACGGATGGATCTTCTTAATTTTTACGTATGCCCAATTGTATTCTCCAAATCTTTTTTTTTTGTATTTTCCATTTCTATTTTACTGTATTAGGTTTTACTTTCGTACATGTAAATGTACGTGCATATATTTGTAAATTGTTAGTTTTCTTCTTTCTTGAACGTTATACCTTTGCGTATATCTTTCCGTTAAGTGCACATATTATGTGTCGAATAATCACGAACAGCACAATTTGCATACCATCCTGAAAGCAACCATATCCCGTGACTTCGCTGCCACTTGCCGGCATATTGCACACTGTTTACTGGAACTAATTTACTGAATATTACATTCGCGCTCCTGCATTCACATTCCGTGGCTATAATGTAGTGTGCTTTTGAACAGGTGGAACACTTGATGCTGATTCTCTAAGGCGAAACGACGTATGTAACTCAGAAGAGATCTTAATAAAAAGACAGCCTAAGGGAAAATGTCATCTTCATTCAAGGAATTTCAAAAGTTATTGTAGTTGTGGTACATGTACTAACAAACATGAGCACGGTGTTATAAGAACAGTAACCATGGATCTCTAGTATTTTATCCCACCTGCATAACATACGCAGCTTCAAATTTCCCACGACATTATTCGATGTTATTCGTTCTTTGGTGACAGTATGAGATTGAGGTAAAATCATTCTACGAGTCCCAGGATGTGTCGGTGCTTCTCCTAGGCGTACACTTTTCAGAATGTGTTTTGTGATTGTTTCCGTTTGCACTCCAACAGGTTCACAACTAAGTTTGTGATGTAACATATGAAAAGTCGGCATTCCTTCGACGCAAAAAGATTTCTTTTTTATTGTTGGTTGCTGGCTGGTATATGGTCATAGACAACCAATTTCTAAACATGCGCATATAGAACATTTCATATCATAATTTGCACTCCATACAACACCTTGTGTGTGTATAGAACGTGTTTGTATAATATGTCCTGCATTAAGTTTCAAAGCAATGTTATAACGGCTGCGACTTTGGAATAACGCAGAGAAAAGTCTGTTAACGGAATAGTTTACGAAGCACAACGTGACCTACCGAGTTTTTAGTTCCCATGTGTAGATGTGCTTCTTATCATGAACTAATGCATCGTGGACTAATATGAAAGCAGCGACGGTAAAGGAACAATTTACCGTGAGAACTAGTTTTAAATATTGATCACGTCCTCTGAAATGGACACCAGTGTGATTGTGCGTTTTATCTTGACCCGACGTGCTGAGATATGAAAGCAGTGGCTATAAAAGGATCGGTTTACCGAGCGGACTGATTTCAGTATTGATCACATACTCCGTACCGTGCATCACATGCACAAGACTACAAAGTTCGACTAGTGATTACATTCAGTAACGATAGTAAACAATTAGTCTTTCAGTACCGATAAGATGAATCATACACTGAAGACCAATAATGCAACACTCATTCTGTACCACGTCTTCATAATTACTATCACTTTCAAGAGAAAAGTTTCAGCATCATTCTTCAACGAGCCTTATTACAGTTAGTGCAATACGTTTGTCGACCGCCAGCTTGTGAGTACGACTCTCCATCGAATATTTTCATTGTTAAGGAATTCTCCTTACGCGATTATCTTGTTTGAAATCTGGTTCATCTTTCTGCAAGTTTTCTACGCCATGCGCCGTCTCTCGCATTTAAGTTTCCATATCCGTCTGTCTTGCCAATCCTCTTTCTGTACGGCTCTATTTTGTATCGCCCGCCTCATTCCATCGTTCCAATGTAGTCAGCGCCATCCTCTATTTATATGTCCTTGCGGTCTCCAGTGCCACATTTTCGAAGGCCTTCTATCCTCTGGCAGTCTTCTGAGATGTCTATATCATGTTAGCTGTTTACATTTAATTGAGAATGTAATATCCTTGGTAACTCCCATTTCTTCTCGTAGCACTTCATTCTTTATTTTGTCTCCTCTTGTTACGTCACAACTTCCTCTTCAAAATTCCATTTCAACTGACTTCTCATTGACCCATCGTTCAGCACCATACAGTACAAAGCACTCCGATTCAATTTCGTATATTCTATTTGTCACATTTTTGACATAGAATCTTAAGCATGGCTGCAGCAGAAATTCTGCAGATGTAATATATGGAATAGAAGATGCCACCAGTTGCGGAAGGCAGTAGCCAAAAGCTCCTGACCAAGGTTTCAGCCCACGTAATTGAACCTTCTTCTGAACTCATGTTACGTTTTACATGCTGATCATGATGCACCACCAATAGGCTTAGTCATGTTGCATGTTTATTCGTTACGGGTGGCACACGCCACATCTGATGTGTGTATTATTTTAGGTGTGACAAAGCCAGACGGCGGTTTTTACAATCGTCAATTTTAATTATGAGTAAGCCTATTCGTGGCACATTATGATTAGCATGTACAACGTAATAACACTTCTGAAGAAGGAGCTTCTGACTACCTTACACAACTGGTGGCTGTTTTTGTTCCGTATAATATTTTTAACATACTTGTAGTGAAAGTAATGGAGTGTAACTGCTCGATTGCTACCTTCCACTTTCTTATTCTGTGTTTTATTTCCTCCTTGCTTCCACCTTTATTCGGAATGATTCCGTCTAAATATTTATATGATCGACGACACTTTACTGTAGAATCGTCATCCGTAACAATATCCCTTCCTATAACTCCGATAATCATGTTTTCAGTCTTTGTAAGTTTAATTTTCACGCCCAGCTGGTCATATTCTTCTTTAAGCTTGCTTAACATATCAGACACATCATCTTCTTCATCGGAGAGTATGGCCAGATTATCGGAGAAATTTAAGAGAGACAAGATGTCATCACCTACTCCAAATTCCCACGTTTTTGGGCTTCCTTTTATAATTTCTCAGTGCTTCACTCAAAAATATTTTAGAGAGGGTGGAATTTATGGAAGGATTTATCACAAACGTATTTAAAAAGGGAAGAAAGAATGACAGTGCAAATTATCGAGGCATGACAGTATCCGTTCTCTGTCGAGACTATATGATAAGACCTTAAAACTAAAACTGAGAGAGACTTTAAGGCGATGGAAGAACACAGTGGGTGCCGGGCAGAAACGTCTTGTATCATATATGCGCAAATTTTTTTAGCACTTGCATGCATCGCGTACTCTTGACTTTCTACAGTAATAAAAAATATTCTATTCTCTGTTTTTCCCCATATATATATATATATATATATATATATATATATATATATATATATATATATATATATAAACTATAGCATTAAACTATCTAACTTAACATTCACCCTGTATGTAAACATTCTACCAATCAAAATCTACCTACTCTGCTTTGATAACTCCAAACCAATAGTATTCATCTCACCCACTACTATGACGTATTTTAGAAACGACTTCGAATAAAACTGTGCATCAGCTATTGCAAAACATTCTCAAACACTCAAAAAGAAGGAGTTGTAATTAAAAACAACACACACACACACACACACACACACACATATATATATATATATATATATATTTTGCAATAGCTGATGCACAGTTTTATTCGAAGTCGTTTCTAAAATACTCACGTCATAGTAGTGGGTGAAATGAATACTATTGGTTTGGAGTTATCAAAGCAGAGTAGGTACATTTTGATTGGTAGAATGTTTACATACAGGGTGAATGTTAAGTTAGATAGTTTAATGCTACATGAAGGTGCAATAAATATAGTGACTTACCATATTTCAGTATTTGAGAGCTACTGAGGGAACCTGTCTGTTCATGTTGATAAATGGTAATGATAATTCTACTACGAGGCTACTATTCGGTAAATTCTGGAGAGCGTCAAATTTCATAACTTGTTAGCTCATTCAGCGTTAAATATAGAAGGCTATTTACTCGTTTCATAACTGAGAGCCTGTTTTCATCCCCACCCATTGACATTATACGTCAGATTTCACTTTGACTTAGCAGATAAATTAAATTTTGATGCATTTCTTGCATGAACATGGCCATTACTGGTAGGAAAATCAGTTAATGGGAGAATTGTATTCTGCTACATCAGCTGTTCCAATTCTTGCTCTTTATTTCTGGTGACTTGTCTTTCTCCTTCAAGTAGAAAGTGCCATAAAATTTGGCCAAATGAATAACTAAAGTTACTGTTAGGAATGACAATCTGAAAACAAACTGTAGGAAAAGTAGGTGGTAGGCTGAGATGCATTGGCAGGATCGTAAGAAAATGTGTTTCATCCACGAAAGAAGTGACTTTCCAATTTACTTTTCTTCATTTTCTTGAGTGTTGCTCACTAGTCTGTTACTCATCAGTCTGGGACGCTTCACATGCCGCGATAGTATAGGAGACAGAGAAACACACTGCAGTGCATGTTAACTAAGACTACACAAGACCATCCAGCATATTAAATTCAATCAAATGCGCAAAACGATAAACTTGTAGCAAAAATAACGAATAAATTGTTTGAAAAGCGAAATAAAGTCGGTTTAGACCAAGTAACCCATTTGAGCAGTGGGTGGCTCGTGTTCGGGCCATCTCTCTCCTTTTACGTTCTGTTTTTACTGTACTGCCGCCTAGTTTTGTTAATTCAATTACTGGTGTTACTGAGTTGTTGCCTTGCCTGCCTGTGAGCGGCACCTGCGGCGCTTATCGATTTATGCCCCGCCATATTATCTTTGCTGGACTGCTATTACTTCCCAGTTGTCGTGTGTTGGAAAAGGGGATTTCGTATCTGGCAGTGAGTTGCAACGTGCCAGGAGTGGAGTTCGGACCTGGACTTGGGACGAGGCAGCAGTCGGTCGAGTTGGAGCGGCAGTGAGGTTCGGATAGCCGTGGCTCGCCCGACCGTTGCCGGCACGCGTGGTTTCAATAGGGACGGTCCTGGTTGGTGGACGGTTGCTCGTCTTACCGAACGACGTGATTGCTCACCGATCGTTTATGGGTTGGCGATGTGTGTGTCTCAACTCGTCGTTCGTCCTCGTCACTGCATAGTCCCTGCTTTTAGCATTGGTCCCGTTCGTCGTCCAAGTGTTTGTGACATTGTGTGTAGATTGTGATGTCGAGTGACCAGTTATTTTAGTGCTGTTTCCTTGCTGATATGTAGCAGTTGGTCGGTTGGCGCAGTCGTGACGTAACATCAGTGATGCATGCAGCGTCAGGAAGATGCGGATAGCCATCACTTGCCCGACCATTGACGATACACATGTTTTGCGTGTGGACGATTTTGGTGGACAGTCGGTCGGTCGTCTTGTTAGACGACGTGTATTTGGCCGGCGATTGCTTATGGGTTGGCTGTGTGCGCTGACTAATGGTTCATCCTTGTTATTGCACAGTCACTGCCGTGAGCATCGTCTAGTCCTCGTGCAGATGTTTATGGGCCTGTGTGTAGTTTATGTGATTTTCACTGGCAAGTTTATTTAAGTGTTACCGGCGTACTGCCTCTGAGTTAGTCCGTCGTTTGATTAAACGACTTGGTTTTCGGGTCGGCCACCTCTCATGGGTTGTCTGGGATCCGTTCTTGTTTGGTTGCATAGTCACTGCTGCCAGCACCGTTTTGGTGCAAGTGCGGAGCGGACCCTTGGTGCAAGTGTGGAGCATTGGTCTGTTGACTGATGTTGGTCGGTTGGGTTGCCGTCGGATTGAGCATGGTTGGGCCGACTGCCTGTTTCACCTAAGTGAATGTTAGGATTCCCCCCCACCCGAAACCACTTAGCGCCGTTATCTGATCTGCCTTTTCTTATTTTCTGTTGTGTGTATTTGTATGGCCCATAGCCGATGTTTTGAATTAAAGTTGAATTGTTTTTAGTTGTGTTTTAAGTCATGGGCCTTGATCCGTTTTGAAATGGAAGCTTCTTGCTTGTCAAGCGTTAGATTGTTTGGAGCCTTCAGCCTAATTTATGATAGAGCTTAATTGTTTAAATTTATTTAATTTGAGTTTTAAGTCATGGGGCTTTCAGATGTTTTTAAATTAAAGTTCTTGTCTTTCGAGCATCAGACTGGTTGGGCCTTAAGCCAAGCTATAGAACTTACTTACGTGAGGACTTCTGCCTTCTAAATATTCTGTTTTGGGTCTGAATCTTAAGTTAATGGCTTTTATCCGTTTTTAAATTTAAGTGGTTGTGCCCTTAAGGCATTAGGTAGTGAGGTCTATTCAGCCGATAACTAAGGTCAAAATTTGTGCTGTTTGGTCAAATACTAAAGTTACATGCGTTAGACTTAACTGGCAGCCGCTCGTTTTGGCCCCTTTCCACAAGTACAAGTACCTGTCCTGTCCTGAGGGTTTATAGGGGCGTTGCACCATTCTTACACATCACTGGAAGAGCACAGAAGTATACATATAACAAAGCCATATGAAAAATTAAAACACTCTCTAGTAAACACAACATAAAATATAAACAGAACAAAGTACAACACACACATCAGCATACATTCCACCCAAAACTAATAACACACACGCGGTTAACAGAGCAACACAGCTATTAGAAAAGAGACTCAATAGAACATCAATACCAAGACAGACAGTCACTATACAGAAAGTTTGATTGCAGAAACAAAAAACATCCAGGTGGATGAAGAAAAACAGGAAAACAGCCATGTAAATGCAGGGCTAAAACGAGAACTGGTGAAGAATAAAATGAACAACTAGACACCGTGTCGAAAAATATGCATAGCAGGAAGCCTCAATTAAGAAATAATGCCACAAAAATATTAAAAGGAAAACTACACGCGAATAACTTCATAGTCAAGAACGCCGCCACTAAATTAACACAATTCGTCCCCACAAACAACATTGCAACACCGAAACCTGAGCAAAAGAATGTTTCCAAATACAAATAAAAACAAACTCAGAGATTGGAAACACATAATCGTAGACTAACGACAGCTACACATGACACAGGAAAACCCAAAAGAACAAACTCTCAGACGCCAAGCCAAACATCACAAACCATATGTGTCTTTGAAAACTGTCATAAATTTCGTGAATGCAGTGTCATATTGTGTACCAAAACGTAAACAAAATCATAAACAACACTATGAAATGAAGAACAACCCAACTGTGAAAGCAACAAATGAACTTATAACGTAAGTAAGAAGCATTAACATTCCACAAACAGTTTCACTCCTTTCTTTTGGCATAGAGAGCATACACACTTCAATACCAATACCAGACACAGTAAAACTAAACGAAATATAACCTACTGATATATAGCAAAATGTCTGCATTAATTCTAAGAAATACCCAAAACTCTTGAAGAAATCTCATTTTGAAAATACTCTCAATTCGGGAAAGAACATTACCTATGAAAACATTGCCTTGCAATGTGAGCCCCAATATCAGGAACATTGGCAAACATGTTCATTAACAACATACAAAATACGATGTTTGATATAAATATCACAAAGGAAGGATACAAATTTTTTTCTGGTACACATTTCTGAATGACATGATTTATATGGGAGTTGAACCAACAGAGAAAACTGCTTCACGCAGACATAAGAGTACACATAAGAATATCCACTTGGTCACTGAAAAACAAACATTCAGGCAAATACACTAGTTAGGTATAAACTGAAACAGAGATGAAAATATGTATAAATTTGACTTTTGCAGAAATCCAACAGAAACTGAAACTGTAATACAAGGCACATCAAGCCACGTACAAAACCAGAAACTAGCAGCTATCCAACAAATGATACAAATGCCAAAATTAAGAAAATCCCACTCAGAAAAGATTACTATGAGAAAAAATTAGAACCAATAGACACCATAGCCATAAACAATGGGTGTAACACCCACATAATAGGAAAATGAACCCACAAAATCCGTACGAAAATAAACAGTGTACCAGGAAATACGAAACTCGAGGGAACAAATAGACACCCTAATACACACAAACACATAGAACAAGTACACTTGTGACATAAATAACAAAAGAAAATGGTAAACTTCATCATACACAAATCAACCTAGAGAACAGCAATAATACTGAGTAAGCAAGGACTACACATAGCATACAGACATGAAATACACTAGAGCCACATTTACTAACACTAACAGATAAACGAGACATACTGAGAAGCTGTTAAATTGCATTTAGAATTTCAAGACCTTCAATCAGTTTATTGGGATTGACAGACAGAAATTTCCGTATCAGATATGAGGAACACATAAGCAGCTGGCAATATGAAATCAGGCTCTCTACCTTTGCTAGAAACCTAATAAAGCATGGAAGTAAACCACCTAACACAAAAAGAAAATTCTTAGGACAAACATTCCCAACAGAAAATCCATACCATTATAAGAAACCTGATAAATACAGACTAGCCTTCCAATGAATAAAAAATTAGTAAATAATCAAATGAATATAATTAACAACTCACTGATTTCTTTATGCACTGAAACAATAACAGGGACACATTACCAGACTAAATTATAACCCAGTACCCACCAATGCCCCCCCTCTATCAACCCAAAAAACGGAAGGGACGCCATACAAACCAAAGAATAATGAACTTCATCCACACATTGCAACACAAACGAAATACGAAGGAAAAACACAGAGCAACTGTTTGCAGGTCTGCGTATTGTGAACACACCAGACCAAATCACAATGAACATTGAGGTGTTATGTCGAAACATGTTCGCAGAACGTCGAAAATCGAAAGTCCTAGGTACACAGAGCAACAAAGTAGAACTTCATGACGGCAAACATGTACAAATAAGATCAAAACTCGTAAATGTATATATATTTTAATTTATTTTACAAAACTTATGCTACAAAAGTCGTTTTTTAACTAACAACAAGATAATAACAGTAACAGAAATGCAGTTACAAATCTCCAACGGTTATACAACGCAGTAATATATACAAAAAGGAACATGTTTTACAGGTCGCTGAAGATTTTCGACAAGTAAAAAGAAGATAGATACATATAGGACAATATAACACAGACTTTCATTTAGTAGCATTATTTGAACCACGTCTCCAAGAAAATCCCAAATGAGAGTTGATTATCGTTTTACTAATTCATACGTTGGGCACTTTCTAGTGACTATATTATTAAACACCAAACATCCACTTCTGCACTGACATAACATCAAACATAATGCCAAATTATTCTTTCTTATTAGCATATTGCAATAATTTGCAGCTTTATACTTATGAACAGTTTAAGGGAACTTATGCCTTGATATTGTGAGCCTTTTCCCACAGTCACAAACCATGGACAGACTAGGTATATAATTATTGTTCTCATCTCGGTAATCGTTATTGTTTTTAACAAATTAGTGACAACAGAGACGCCTGGTAATCCGAATTGGGAGAATAAACAGGCTTCCCATAAACATAAACAGGCTTGGCTAAACAGAAGTGCAAAGAAGCGTCGCCTGATCATGTTCACAATCGCCTCTCAAGATAGTCCGCTGTGTGAGCCGCTAGGGAACCTTCCACAGGCAGTTGCTGCTGCCGGGATTCGAGTTCGCCGTGGGAACGTGGCCTGAGTTTGTATGCACTGTACCGAATGCCGTCCAGGAATATTTAGAAGCATGATCGTAAGGGTAGGCACCTCGTAGCCAGGAGTGACTGGGCCGAGTTATCACCATAGATTTTTCATTGGAAGACACTGAAAGCTCAGCCAACTAGTGACAAGACATAACGATGGAGTTTTCAGCTCTTTGAAGGACAAGGGTGGAGGCAGAAAAAGTAGAAAGGACTAATTCAGCGATTTTTTCAGGAGACTTTCGTGTAAGGTCATGCTAATTGGTTTATAAGCTGTTTCACGTACGATGAGCCAACATAATTCATGGGATACCTCCAAATATCGTTTTTCGGACCTACTTTACCCGTCGTAGTGCAGTAACTCGACGTGGCATGGATTCGACAAGTCGTTGGAAGCCCTCGCTGAAATATTGAGTCATGCTGCCTCTATAGCCGTCCACAATTTCGAAAATGTTGTTGGTGCAGGATTTTGTTCACGAATTGACCTCGTGATTATAACCTACAACGTTCTATTGGCCAAATCATTCACTCTGATTGTCCAGAATTGTCTTCAAATCAAACGTGAACAATTTTGGAACAGTGACTGGCGCTGTGACATTTATAGAAAAAACTCTATTGTTGTTTGGGAACAAGAAGTGCGTAGTGAAAATGTTCTCTACGTGGCCGACCATAAGCATTTCCAGTCAATAATCTGTTCAGTAGGAAGAGGACCCATTCCATTTCATGTAACCAAAGCCCACAACATTATGGAGTCACAGCTCCTTGTTGACAACTTGGGTCGATGGCTCCGTGGGGGCTGCGCCATACTCGTATCCTACCATCAGTTCTCGCCAGCTGAGATCGGATCTGAACTTATCAGGCCATGATTTTCCTGTCGTCTAGGGACCAACCGATAAGGTGACGAGTGCAGAGGTGCTGAAGCAGATGTTGCGCTGTTAACAAGCCACTAACGTCTATCGTTTGCTGCCATAGTCCACTAAAGCCAAATCTCACCGCATTGCCCTAAGTGATACGTTCCTCTTACGCCCCACATTGATTTCTGTACTTATTTCAAGCAGCGTTACATGTCTATTAGCACTGACTACTTGACACGAACACCGCTGCTCTCTGTCGTTAAGTGTCTGTGATGAGAGGTAATGCTTGAAATTTGGTATTCTCAACACACCCTTGACAATGTGGATCTCGGAATACTGAATTCCCTAGCGGTTTCCGAAATGGAATGGCCCGTGGGTCTAGCTGCAACTACCATTATACGTGAAAAGCGTGTTAGTTTCCATCGTGCTAAAATAAACACGTCGGAAACGTTTCCACGTGAACCACCTGTGGGTAAATGACAACTTTTCCAATGCATTGCTCTTTTATAGGCGATACCACCGTCATATGTATGTGTGCATATCGCCTATGCCATGATTTTAGTCATCTTAGTGAAATCACCAGTTACTGAATAGCGGCTGTTAAACACTTAGATATCCCCCTCTGGGTTTGGGGGTTAGAATTGGCCTGCAGTATTCCTGCCTGTAATAAGAGGCTACTAGATGGAATCTCCAACCTTTCGACTTTCCTGTGATAGTCCACTCTCGGGTATGACTTCCACTTTTTCTAAATTTCTGTTGACAGTGCGTGCCATTTGCGGAAGGACGCCTTACGTGGTGTTTTTTGTTTGTCCATCGTTCACTGAGATCTTGCATGCTGCTTGTAGTCGTGTGGCACGCTTGGCACCCTCAGACTTGTAGGTTGCTTACTTCTCGTCTCTAGCGCTGTATCATCCTTCGCGCCTCTGACAGTTGTAGATCATTTTGGCACCCGAAATCCTGCGCAGTAGCCAGTCCGTTGCGGTGAAGTTCTCAAGTACCCCCTTGGTCGTAGCCCCCTGAAAACACAGGGATTCCACTGCTGATGCCTGAGCTGCGACCACCCCGCATATGCCAAGAAGTAGGTTCCCATCCTTTCCGGGGCACCAGGACTTTCGTCAAGGGCCATCTCGCCAGATGCTGTGACCTGTGATTCCCGATCGTTCCCCTCCCTGGTCACGCCTTGGTTGGACCTTAGCGTGACTCAGTCTTATGAGCCGTATTCGCCTCGATACCTAGTTTGCTGGAGGACTGATGCAGAGACATTTCAGGAAACGAAACCCCAGTTTTTTGTAGACCACCATGAATATAGGTTTGGGGAAGTGGCGGCGTTGTCTAAAATGCGCAGCAGGGCGATTTTGATCCAAGCAGCCTCCCCAGCCCAGTGGCAGGCATTGCTCCCCTGAGGCAAGCTGGGTGATATCACTGTTTTGATTACTCCCCATAAAGGCCTTAACTTGATTCACGGTCTTATTTACCATTGCGACCTCCTTTTGCAGTTGGATGACGAGATACGCGCCAACTTAGAGCGACAGGGTGTTCACTTCATCCGGAACATGCGTAGGGGACCCAAAGACAACAGGGTCGCTACTGGTGCCTCCATCTTGGCTTCATTGCCTGGAAAGGTCAAGTGATGGCTTACCATTGTGATGTGAAACCATATATCCCTCCCCCTATGCAGTGCTTCAAGTGTTGGAAGTTTGGTCACATGTCAACTCGTTGTACTTCCAGCATCACATGCAGGGATTACGGTCATCCTCTGCAAACAGGTGCTCCGTGTGTGCCTCGTCCACATATGTGAACTGTGGGAGGCACCACTCCCCCTGCTCACCTGACTGGCCTGTTCTCCATAAGTAGCGACGAATCATGGAAATAAAAACCCTGGACAGGCACACCTGTCAGGATGCAAAGATGAAATATGAACGACTTCATCGTGAGCAGATGACTACATCATAAGCTGCGACTATGACTTAGTTGCCCCCAGTGGAAATGGCTGCCCTGCAGTTGTTAAGCTCCAGTGGGCCCTCGGGACTACCCTGTCTGTTTGCCTGTGTCTATGATGGTGTACGCTGTTTCTTCTGGTGCTCCCACGGTACCTTCTTTGGGAGACGAGAGACCGACCGCCCCAACTTACAGGGATATCAGACACTCAACCCCCCCCCTCCCACCCCGCCCACTGGAGATACGCCAGCCTGCTCTGGCTTCTCTCACGTGAAAAGATGTGGAAAGTGACCCTTGGAAGTGTGCCTTCGAAGTCCTCCAGCGCGACAACTGACATCAGTCGGTGGCTCAAGGAGATGTTAGTGGTGGATCAAAGAGCTTCCTACTCTTCGTCAGTCCCTGAAGCTCCTTCTGAGTCTCCTACCCAGGTTGCTTCTAACGAGCAGCAGGAGAAGGCGAAGGAGAAGAAGAATTGGCTGGTGAAGATTGATGTGGTTCAGGTTGCCACTGTGCCAGCTGTTCCTACCAGCTCTGACTCTCTGGACGATTTGCAGGTTTTGGCGTCCTCCGACGACCTCAATCTCGCCCCTACCTAAGATGCACTGATTCTCGATTCAGGCTCTCCTTTTGTGGTGGTCAGTGCCTCATCAGTTCCTTCATGCGTTTTTGGCCATGGACAATATCATCCTCCAGTGGAACTGCTGCAGTTTTTTCCACCACCTTGCTGAGCTCCGACATCTCCTCAGTCTCCACCCTTTCTTCTGCATTGCTCTCCAGGAGAGTTGGTTTCCGGCGTTGCGAACCCCCGCCTTCGTACCTATGGGGGTTATTACATGAACCGAGCAGCTTATGAGAAGGTATCTGGTGGAGTCTGCATTTATGTTCTTCACTCTCTTTACGGTGAGCGTGTCCCTCTTCAAACACATTTAGAGGCTGTTGCTGTTAGGGTGTGGACGCAGCGGGCTGTTACTGTCTGCATCCTTTATCTTCCACTGGATGGAGATAACCCACTGCCTGTCCTGGCTGTGCTGGTGCCCACAACCCTTTGTGGGGTGAATTGGTGACAATGGGACGAGGTGCTGTTACTGAGCAGTTGTTAGTGCAGCTTGACCTTTCTCTCTTGAGCGATAGTGGCTTCACACATTTAAGTGTGGCGCATGGCATGTACTCAGCCATCGACATTTCGGTCTGCAGCCCTGGACTTCTACCATCCGTCCATTGGAGTGTGCACAATGACTTATGTGGTAATGACCACTTTCTGATTTTTCTGTCTCTGCCGCAACTCACTCCTCTAGCCACTCCCCAGGTGTTTTGAATATGGCTGACTGGGACTTGCTCGCTTCCATTCTCGATATTGAGCCACTGTGTCATGGCGCTATTGATGTGGTCGTTCACATGCTAACCATGGTACCATTTCTGCAGCGGAATCAGCAATGCCCTGCTCTTTGGGGTCCCCTTGTCGGAGGACTCTGCCTTGGTGGTCACCAGAGATCGCCGAGGTGATTCAAGATCGCAGGTGGGCCCCCCGATTTCATAAGAGGCACCCATCCATGGACCACCTTATTGCCTTCAAGCGGCTCTGTGCCTGAGCCCATTGCTTTATTCGCCATCGGGCATCAGCAGTGCTGCGAAAGGTATGTCTCCACCATTGGCATCCGTACCTCTTCATTGCAGGTTTGGACCAAGATTAGACTGTTGATATCAGGCCCCCGTCAGTGTCCTTTGGCTTTCGCTGAATGGAGCCATCTGTACTGACCCAGACAAGATTGCCGAACTCTTCACAGAGCATTATGTTAAGAGTTCCACTTCTATGAATTACCCACTGGCCTTCCACTCCCTGAAAGAGAGGTTGGGACATCAGAGTCTTTCCTTCCCTACACGCCACCCCAAATAGTACAATGCTCCATTCAGTGAGTGGGAATTCCAAAGTACCCTTGTCGCTTGCCCTGATATGGCTCCCAGGCCAGATCGCATCCACTATCAGATGCTTAAACACAGCTTGGTGTACTGCCAGCGACACCTCCTAGACCTTTTCAACCGTATCTGGGTTGAGCATGAGTTCCCGACTCAGTGGTAGGAGAGCTTTATCATACCAGTGTTGAAGCCTGGCAAGAACCCACTGGAGGTGAACAGCTACCACCCCATTAGCCTCACCAACGTTCTGTGGAAGTTGCTCGAATGCATGGTGAGCCAGATGTTGAGTTGGCTACTTGAGTCTTGGGGCATTCTTGACCCATCTCAGGGTGGGTTCCGTAAGGGCTGCTCTACCACTGATAATCGGGTCTCCCTGGAGTCGGCCATCGGTATGGTATTTTCCCACAGTCAACATCTGATTGTCGTCTTTTTTGACATGCAGAAGGCATATGATACAACATGGCGACTGGCGACATCACATCCTCACCACGCTTCATGGGTAGGGTCTTAGGGGCCTGCTTCAAATTTTTATTCAAAATTTCCTGTCGCTTCGTTCCTTCCACGTGCAAGTTGGTCCCTCCCATAGTTCCTCGCGAGTCGAGGAGAATGGGGTTCCCAGAAGGCTCTGTCTTGAGTGTCTGCTTCTTGTTAGTTATTATCAATGGGCTAGCAGCAGCTATGGGAACGTCTGTATCGGCTTCTTTGTATGCTCATGACTTTTGCCTATACTATAGTTCCACTGACATTGTGGTTGCTGAAGAGTAGATACAGGGCACTATCTGCAGGGCATAGTCTTGGTGGTTAAACAATGGCGCTGGCGGCATCTTAACTCCCTTCGTTGCTAGTCATACCTGCTGGGATGCCAATTGGTCTACTCTTCTGCGACTGTATCAGGCGTTGGTTGAGTCCAGTCTCGATTATGGGAGCCTGGCTTATGGTTTAGCATCGCCTTAGGCGTTGCGGTTGCTTGATCCCATACTTCACTGCAGGATCCGACTCGCCACTGGAGCCTTCTGCACAAGCCCTGTAATCACCATATTTCTGGAGGCTGGTATCCCTCCATTGCGGATCCGACGCCAACGACTCCTGGCCGCTTATGTTGCACATGCTTATAGCTTGCCTGGGCATCCAAATTACTGTCTCCTGTTCCCCAAGTCAGTCGTCCATGCTCCTGAATGGCGGCCCTGTTCAGGGTGATCGATTGCGGTTCGCGGCCGGTCTCTTCTATCTGGGCTTCAGTTTTTCCCTGTCCCATGACGGTGCAAGGTGAATCTAAATTATCCTTAGGAACTGCACCATAGGTTTGTTGTAGTGGAGTAAGCGGTTGAACGAAGGAGAGTTAATACTAAAACTAAGTTTATAGCCAGAACCACAACTCAGAATTTCTCCTACATGGAACTTTAACAGCATTTCAAAATAACGATATATGATGAATTAACGGCCGGTGGATATACAAACAAGTTTTCCAATCGGTGGAGGCGCTTTAAGATTTGCCTGAAATTTGCCTAAGACGCAAGAAATTCAATAGTGACTACCTAGTAATTTTTATAGAAAAATGGCCAAGCAAACTATAGGCAAAACTTATTTTACAGGTTACCTTTAAATGCCTTTTCTTTACTTTGACACTTAAAGAGAGTCACTTTCATATAACACCGTACAATTTTGAAAACTGGAAACTATGGTCTGAGGTAAGGCCCCAACCACGAGACGACAAGGAAGCAAACAAGGGCAGTAGCCGATCAAATACACAAACAGAATCAGCTACGCCTGGCGGGACACAAGGCAAATATAGGCACGGCAAATAGTATTACTCAAGCGGATAGATTCAGAAAGCTCCAAATGGCTAGTAATAAGGATCTGAGGTAACGACCTGGCCAGTTGCCTTTCCAAAATAGGTACATTTTTTCAGTCGTATTGCAAAACTGTTTGGCGAATGTCAAACGAATAATTAAGTAATGGGTAATTCTTCACACATCAGTATGAATGGAGCTAAACATCAGCCAACTTAGATATAATCAAGTTCACCAATTCTGGCAGACCAGAATACAAAACAACTGGACCAGCATTAAGGGCTAAATTTAAATTAAATTCCCATATGGGAAGAGACTTACTAAATCAACAGTATTTTTGTTAAAACTCAAGGCAATAAAATGCAATGCACCTTAAAGAAAACAGGCCGATGTGACAGTATAAAAAAATCACAGTAGGAAATTTAAGGACTGATATTAGGTAAAGTGACTTAAAGATTCTACAAGCCACTCACGTCATTCAGTATCATCGCGAGCACACAATTTATTTGATGCATGTTTGTGACATTTTGCGAAAACGTGAATAACTCTAACAAGCGCTTTTAGCTTACGGCACCAAACCGGAGTAATGACACAAATATCAAGTAAGTGCTGAGGGAACCAGGATGTTGAAACTGAGCACAGATTTAATGCCTGTTACCAAAAGACCTCAAAAGTCCTCTCCATTGTCCACATTATGGGCAGGCAAGAGTTCCACAAGTATGATCGCTTCCCTCAGCGGTCGGGTAGTTGACAGTCAAGTTCCCAAGATGCGTGGTGGCGCCAGTAACACTCTCCAGGTGAGGCCCCAACCTCCAGAAAGCTATGGCCAACGTGAAGCGCTCAGGCGTCCTTAGTCAACACCGACCTCCAGCAGCCACTGCTCCAAGCTAGTCCCTCCCTACTGTAAGCCGAGCATGAGCATGTATCACGTCCACCACTGTTTGGACGCACGCTCTAACGGCGAAGCTCCCTCTCGTCTCCCATCAAGGGGCAGAGGCCTACCTATCGCGGATAATATCCATGTTAGCTTCTTGCTCAAGACACGTCACTGATTCGCCTGGAGTCATGGCGGGGGACGCCTAGAGCTCCATGTAACACCGATTCCATCATTTCTTGAGATAATATGGTTAATATCTCCCCTGTACTTGCTGAATTACAATGTCGTCTTTGCTTCCATCCAAGTTAGTCCTGAAAAATTTACGTTTATAATGAATGCATTATATAAATTAAAAAATTATTACATTCTTTCCTTGTTGTATTGAAATCTGTTACGTGCGATATCTGTCTAATGTACATACGTCTTACATTACTGAACTTGCGCTCCTACCGATCTCAGCTCCTTATCGGAAAGCTATATACTTTAATAGTGAAGTAAATGTAATACATTCAGATTTATGCTAATTTTTTCTTTGCCAGAGGTATTTTACTTGATCATTTGTACAAATTCTGAAAGTTTCCGTAGAAAAGTAAATAGTGGGACGCATTGTGGCAGCTGTAGCAAAATGTTTCACTGAGGGAAATGTGCGGAGAACTCTGTGGGAAAGTCACTAAGCCCCACTCTTGGAAGTACAAAATACGCAGCACAACAGATCAACAGAGGAACTGGAATGGGAGATCTCCGCCCTTCGGGCGCATCTTGAGGCAGCTAGGAATAACTAATGAGGATGAAGGAAGGCAGTTATGTGGACGATGGTTGGGGACTGGCAACTGGTAGGAACAACTAGCAACGGAATGACGCTGTGTGACAGTTTTCTAGTGTCTACTTCTAACACGCTCTAGCGGCCAAAGTTGAGGGGTGAATTGCCTCAAGGTGGAGTAGAAATAGGAAGTACACACCAATGTTTTGTAAGGCTGGAAACCAGACTAATCTTAGACCACAGCTTCACGGTCAGCTCATCAGATTACACCATGACAATTCTAAACTCCGTACAGCCCTTATGACGCAGGAGATAATCAGGAAAATGGGTTGGAAAATTGTTCCTCATCCTGCATACAGTCCGGACTTGGCTCCGTCTGATCTTTACCTCTTTGGTCGTCTAATGGCCCACCTGCGCGGTAAAACAATTCATTGCGAAAAAGACGTTATTTCCTGTGTCAAGTGATGGTGTAAACGTCAATCCCCAGAACTTTACCGAAGTGCATTTACGTCATGAAAAGTATGCTGGGCCTGATGCGTCACAGCTGATGGAGGCTACAACGAGTAGGCTCAATGTATAGCTAAATGTTCCAAGTGTGTTCACCAAAATTTAATTCTCGTTTAGTAAAAAATAAGGAAATTAGAGACGACTGTGCAGAACTTTCCGAAAGCCTTTTCTATTTAAAGGTAGAGAAAAAATCCGATCACAGTTAGCATAGATAAATAGGAGAGACGTTCAATAAGTAATGAAACACTTTTTCCAGTTAAAGATGCGGAATTTGTTGTGGGATATCGAGGAACATTCCTGCTTCATCCCCTGTAGTTTTATGAAGTTATGATATGTGGCTGCGCTATACGTGGCCATCAGAATAATGTCTGTAAGGAGATGTGCTCTAAGCAAAGAGCCGTCGTTAAGTTTCTTTTGGCAGAAAACCAGAGCTTTGCAGATATTTATAGGCTCTTGCAGAGTTTCTAAAGAGATCTGGCAGTTAACAAAATCACGGTGAACCGTTGAGCGAGGCGCCTGTCATCATGGCAAGAACGTCGTTCAAACCAGTCCGATCTCCAGCGTGCCGGTCAGCCGCACACACCTGTTACTCCTGTAACATTGGAACGTGCGGACACTCTCACTGTAGGTGATCGATAAATCAGAATCAAACAATTCGCTTCTGAACAGAACGTCTCTTTTGGTAATGCTGACACACTTGTCAGTCCGTTGGAGTACTCAAAGGTCTGTGCCAGCTGGGTTCCTTACTCTATAACGCAAGACAATAAAGAGCAATGAAGTGCCATCTGTGCATTGAAGGATGCCCTCAACGAGAAGTAGTGTGTGGATGACGGGGAGGATATTAATGGAGCAAGACTTTGGCTCCGACGTCTACAGTAGACTGGTACCATGTGGTCATACAGGCACTGCCAGTAATGTGGCGTAAGGCCGTCACATTGAAAGGAGGTCATGTGGAAAATAGGGTTCCTTAGCCAAAAGAGGGACAATATTATGCCTCTAGGAATCGTGAAGAATCGTGAACAAAACCAACCAGCTTTCAGAAAAGAAAGTGTTGCATTAGTTATTGAATTCCCCTCGTGTTTTGAATTGGGACCCGCTGAACTAAAGCCACACATGAGAAGTTCTTCTGTGCAGGTACCATTGACCTGGTGATGCTATGGACACTTCTTTCAATAATTTAACTGAAATCCTAGAAAGAGTCTCAGACTTCATAAGTAACATAAGAGAATGTGGTGATACTTACACTGGCATTGAGGATGAAATTAGCAATAACTTCATACAATAGTGAACACTTTTGACGTGGTGCAAATGGTAGTTATTGCTACTAGGGTGTCAAAACTTTCACATCTGTCTTAAACCATGGACTTAGACTTTGTCAGTGGAAACTGTAAAGCATATGTGAAAGATCTTGGCCTGTCTGATCTTTACTATCATGTAGTAAAAGGGTTGGTAAAACCCACAAATCCGCTGGCCTACAAATGGTTCGTCTTGGAACGTGATATGCACACGTCTTCTTGGGCACTGGGAAATCAAACATGGGACGAAGTGTTCATGGAAATATCGCAGAACATTATACCGGTGTCGTATGATTTATATTTCATAATATACGGAAAACAATGTGGATGCTAAGTTCTCTAATTTCTACACATGGTTGAAATTAGATGTTGAGGAGACATTTCTAAAAGCAGTCACTTCAACAACAGCAGCTAAGGAAAATTGATAGATAACTGCGGATATTAGAAACTCTCTCCTGGCACTTAAATAACTCGGTACTTTGCGTAAGCAATACACTAATAATCAGTTTCTAGATCACTATTGAAGATACATACAAAAGCATAGAACCTGTTGTAAACGAATCATTCAAAGTATCTTATCCTACAGTGAATAAATCGATATTCCGTGCAATGTTATAAAACATCTAACTGGAAAAGACGGACACGAATGTAATGACATACAAATCCAAAATGGGAACAGAGTAGTAGAAAAACCTCAGGAAATGGCTAACTTTAGTAAACGACTATTTATCTAGGGTTGTGAAGAACGTAGAACAAAATCTTCTTAAAATACGTTTAGCAGCGACAGTGACTTACGCGGGAAACACCATGATGATGTTTGCTTCAATAGAGCTTGAAGTCAGGAAGATCTATAGAAATTAAAAATGTAGGACGTCAGTAGGTTAGGTTTTGATGAGGTTTCACTCTCTCTTCTGATGAAGCGCATGGCCAACATACAAGTCCCGTTATCAAAAGTAATAAACTATCCCTTAATTAGTTCAGGTACTTCTTCAGAGGACCTAAAGCACGCATTAGTTTAACGTTATTAAAGAAAGGTAATGCAGAGGGTATAGCAATCTCAAGCCCACTTATCCCACAATCTGCATTCTCAAAAGTAATTGAATTAGTCATGAAATCAGGATAATGAGGTACATTAACAAATACACCCTTCTCAATAAAGCACAGTTTGGATTCTGATCTGGGAAGAACACAATATTGTCCATTACAGAATACGCAAAACTGGTACTTGACGTTACTGATAAGGATGAATGTCTTACCGACATATTCTTAGACTCCTCCAAGGCTCTCGACACGACCATATAGTACTGTCAAAGTAGCAAAGGAGTTACTCCAGTCTAGCCTGGAAAACGGTGTGAAAAAGATGTAATTCACGTTTCTGCTAATGATAAATTTGTAGTAAAACAACGTCAACACGAAATATATAAAGGTGTGTCCATAAAGGTAGTGCTGTTAATTCGAGTGAGTTCTTAATATGGCGTCATAAAATATGCGTGAGAAAATACTCTTTTCAATTGTTGATCCGCTGTACTATCCAGAATTGAACTTTTTTTTTAAAATGGTGGTACTGTAATCATACGCTCTTATTGCTTTATCAAGAGCTTCATCTACATCAACATCTACGTGATTACTCTGCTATTCACAATAAAGTGCCTGACAGAGGGTTCAATGAACCACCTTCAAGTTGTCTCTCTACCGTTCTACTCTCGAACGGCATGCGGGAAAAAAGAGCACTTAAATTTTTCTGTGCGAACCCTGTTTCCTCTTATTTTATCGTGATGATCATTTATCCCTTGTAGGTGGGTGCTAACAGAAGGTTTTCGCAATCGGAGGAGAAAACTGGCGATTGAAATTACACGAGAAGATCCCGTCGCAAAGAAAAACGTCTTTCTTTTAATGACTGCCACTCCAATTCACGTATCATGTCTGTGACACTATCTTACCTATTTCGCGATAGTACAAAACGAGCTGCCCTTCTTTGTCCTTTTTCGATGTCATCCGTCAGTCCCAACTGATGCGGATCCTGCACCGCACAGCATTACTCCAGAATAGGGCGAACAAGAGTGGTGTAAGCAGTCTCTTTAGTAGACCTGTTGCACCTTGTAAGTGTTCTGCCAATGAATCGCTGTCTTGGGTTTGCTCTGCCCACAATAGCATCTATGTGATCGTTCCAATTTAGGTTATTTGTAATTGTAATCCCTAAGTATTTTGTTGAATATACAGCCTTTAGATTTGTGTGACTTATCGCGTAATCGAAAATTAGCTGATTTCCTTTAGTACTCATGTGAATAACTTCACACTTTTCCTTATTCAGGGTCAACTGCCACTTTTCGCACCATACAGATATCTTATCTAAATCATTTTGCAAGTCGTTTTGATCATCTGATGACTTTGCATCATCTGCAAACAATCTAAGACGGCTACTCAGATTGTCTCCTATGTCGTTAATATAAATCAGGAACAATAGAGGGCCTATAACACTTCCTTGGGGAACGCCGGATATTACTTCTGTTTTACTTGATGACTTTCCGTCTATTTCTACGAACTGTGACCTTTCTGACAGAAAACCACGAATCCAGTCGCACAACTGAGGCGATACTCCGTAGGCACGCAGTTTGGTTAGATGACGCTTGTGAGGAACGGTGTCGAAAGCCTTCTGGAAATCTAAAAATATAGAATCAATATGACATCTCCTGTCGATAGAACTTATTACTTCATGAGTATAAAGAGCTAGTTGTGTTTCACAAAAACGACATTTTCCGGAACCGTGCTGACTATGTGTCAATAAATCGTTTTCATAGAGGTACTTCATAATATACTGTATTCGAACATGTTCCAAAACCCTACTGCAAATCGACGTTAGTGATATAGGCCTGTAATTCAGCGGATTACTCCTACTTCCCTTTTGGGGTATTGGTGTGACTCGAGCAATTTTCCAGTCTTTAGGTACGTATCTATCTGTGAGCGAGTGGTTGTATATAATTGCTAAATATGGAGCTATTCTATTGGCATTCTCTGGGAGGAAACTGACTGTCTTTATTAAGTGATTTGAGCTGTTTCGTTACATCGAGGATATGTTTCTCATCTTCACAGTTGTTCTTGATTGGAATTCGAATCGAAGTTAAGTACAAATGACTATTATTTTTACAAATTTTTACTACTGCTCAGAATTGAAATACAAGGAATTCTCCTGCAATTGCTATTTTACGACATTAGCATTACAATAAAATTTGAAATCGGACTTATTTCCCATGTAATTGAATCTAATGTTTGCAGCGGAGGTAATACATTTTAAATACGCTGTTCATCTAATGATTGATGCAGATTGCGGTGCTGATAATATCATTATAACGCTAGGAAAAATAGGCGGAAGTATTGCTGACACACACAATACATTCATTTATTTTCGGAAGGCCACCATAGTTTATAAATTGTGCGTACTGCTCTTGTTGCTTTGAAAGGAGACAGTTCTATGTCTCTTACTGGTGGATTGACAAAGAAACAGCAGGCTTCTCTTAAATATACTAAATTGGTCACATGTCATCATTTTTCCACTTCCGGCATCACTGTTTTATGAGTAACACACATGCAATCCTCCGATTGCTCTGCCTTTAAAATTTTCGTCAAATATATTTGCTTTATAACTATTGTTCTCATACTTTTATGCATAAATACGTACAAGCTCTATACATTTTCCCCACATTTTAATGATGACGAAGCATCTACGACAATAGCTGTTCCCTTAGGGTATCCCATTAATTCTTAATATGATTTATATTGCCCTAAGCAATTTGCGGATGCAGAATTAGGTGAATGAAATCAGGAAAAAAGCTCATCATGATTAGCAGCGGTGATCACGTTGGGTTCAAATCTGGTTTGCGGTTGTATGACGTCAACATCTATTGACGAAGGAGTCTACACTCAGTATGTGATATAGCATCACAACATCTTCGATTGAGACAGAAACGTTTATGCAAGTAGCAATATATGTTCCTCGTGCTAGCACGAACCCCTTCATTCCGGTGATAGGATACATCCTAGACGCAGAAAAAGAAGTTTTTCCTTCACGTGATTCTTTGTTTGACGTTTTTCTTGGTGTGTGTACCGACGTCGTCTGCGTCTGCTGAAATCTGTACGGAACGATACTGGTCCCTGGCCTTAGCTGCCCCGAATTCATGAATATATATTGGACTCAGATCGCAGGTCCGGAAGATCTTACGGGACCTGGTGGTGGAAGGTTAGTTTGCAAACTGGAAAAGTGTCATTGCAGAAGGCAAGACAAACTTTTTCAACGAAACTGTAGCGGCAAGCACATGAATATGTTGTCACAACAGAAGTTGTTTTTCTGAAACGACAGCTGTTAACTTATGTAATATAAGCAAAAGATAAGGTTAGCTATGTGGTATGTGTTGTTCATCCGTGTTAATTGGAACTAATGTTACTTAACAAAGGATTCTGCAAAAACTCATACCTTAAAATTTTGTTAGGTGACAGTCTAAATTCGTCACTGTATGTGTGTATTTCTCTTCAAGGTCTAGACTTAGTTGCCATGGAACAGGAAATATCTCAATATCGGGCTTGAAGGAAATCTACGAACGTAAACCTGGACTGAATGATACTTATACTACAGGAATGACCTGGAATTGTCGCTAAATGCATAGCTTCAGCAGTATTCGTAAGTACTATCTTACACTTGCATACCTAAGACAAAGTTTAACACTTTCGGAAACACAAAGAGCTTGGCAAACACTCTTGGTCTTACCTGACATTGTGCGATTACGAGGGTTGCCGCAATCATCTTACGAGTTTTTGAAAGTTGGCCTCAGATTTTGAACATTACTACACCCATGCTCATAAATTAAGGATAATGGCAGAATGTGGTGCCTCACAACGTGGCACTACACAAAACTGGCGCTAATGGCATAGGCACACACGAAACACACACGACACAGATCTACAAGTCCACGGTAGTGGTGATAAGTTGAGAAAACCGTCCCGAAACATATGTGCTACAAAACGCCACTGTTTCCTGCGCATGTACCCCGACATCAGTAGGAGATATGATCACTACGCAGACATACGCAGGCCGCACAACGGGTTGACATACTCTGAATCAGGTGTTCGAACGGCTCCCATTCTTGCACCACTGCGTGTCGAAACTCCTGAAGTGTCCTAGGGATTTGGAGACGTGCAGCGATACGTCGTCCGAGATCATTCCAGACCTGCGCGATAGTGTTTAGGTCTGGAGAACAGGCTGGCCACTCCATTCGTCTGATATTTTCTGTTTCAAGGTACTCCTCCACGATGGCAGCTCTGTGGGGCCGTGCTTTATCACCCATCAGGAGAAAGGTGGGATCCACTCTACGCCTGAAAAGGCGGACATACTGGTGCAAAATGACGTCCCGATACACCTGACCTGTTACAGTTCCTCTGCCAAAGATATGCAGGGGTGTGCGTGCGCCAATCATAATGCCACCGAACACCATCAAACCACGACCTCCATACTAGTCCCTTTCAAGGACATTAAGGTGTTAGTATCTGGTTTCTGGTTCACGCCAGATGAAAACCCGGCGGGAATTACTGTTCAGACTATATCTGCACTCGTCCGAGAACATAACCTGGGACCACCGTTCCAATGACCATGTACTGTGTTCTTGACACCAGGCTTTACGTACTTTCCTGTGGCCAGGGGTCAGTCGAATGAACCTTTCAGGTCTCCGGGCGAATAAACCATGTCTGTTCAGTCGTCTGTAGACTGTGTGTTTGGATACAAGTGTTCCAGTGGCTGCGATAGGGTCCCGAGCAAGGCTACCTGCAGCAATCTGTGGCCGTCTGCCGGCACTGATGGTGATATATCGGTCGTCTTGTGGTGTTGTACAATGTGGACGTCCCGTAATGTAGCGCCTGGACACGTTTCCTGTCTGCTGGAATCGTTGCCATAATCTTGAGATCACAGTTTGTGGCACACGGAGGGTCGTGCTACGACCTGCTGTGTTTGACCAGCCTCCAGTTGCCCTAGTATTCTACCCCTCATAACGTCATCAATATGTCTTCTTTGAGTTATTTTCAACACAGTCACCATTAGCACGCCTGAAAACTCATGCACACTTACACGCTGCACTGTACTCTGACATGCACCAACACACCTCTGTGGATGTGGACTGCTGCCAGCGCCATCGTACGGCGATCGCAGGTCAGATGCACCGCATGTTCATACCCCGACATGATTTAAACCCGCAAAACGTCCACCGGAGCGTTGTTTCACCATTTTTGAGCATTATCCTTAATTTATGAGCATGAGTGTATGTATGTCTCCCACCAGCATATCGTCGTGAAACTCTGCTCACATGTTAATAATTTAACATAGCCATGTATATCATTATATGTATGGGATAGTTAAGGATATGTTCATCAGTTTTAAATAAATTTGGTTTTCAATTATTTAACCACGATAAAATTTTATCAGTACAGTTAGGATCAAAGAACGGCAATGTGGCAGTGCTGAAGTAATAAATTTTGCATAAAGTTGTTCCAAGTTTGTTTGCTGGAACGTATTTTCTGTCATCGTCTGAGTTCAGTGAAATGTATATTCTTTTATCTGTTTCATTACCACGGAGAAAACGAGTCAGGTAATCAGTGGAGATTTGGCCACGGGCCGAGTCTAAATGCAGCACGGTCATATGGATATTTGAACAGGGAAACCTAGCGAAGTTGAGCAGTTCGATGGGCGGCACCTCTTCTGAGGTGTGTCCGTTAGACTCCATAAAAACGCAGAGAACACGTGAATCCGTATATACCGTGGACATGAAGTTTAAGATACCATAAATTACCAACAAGGAAGAAACTTCCTTGGGACTAGATGGAGCCTGTTGGGAGTAATACCTATAGAGGAAAAAAGGTTGAAAAAAAAAAAAAAGCTTAGGACTGAAGTGGTGGCCCTATCTGCTAAAGTTGTGCTCAACGCACTTGTACTTTAACGGAATGTGCCTTTGATGTTCCGCAAACTATATTCAATGAACTGCTTTTATCCACCATGTAGCTTCTTTTCTATAATGTGATGTTTTAAAAGTGTTGACATAGTGACAATTCGAGCAGCTTGACCAGATAGCTTAACACAGTATGTAGACTGGCAGCCAAGTGCCGTTTTTTTTTTTTTGTTTTTTTTTTTGTTTACGGTCGGGCATGTTGAGTGAGGAGGGTTCGACGGCATCGCAGCGGGACCGAGAAGTCCAATTTCAACTAAAGTGGTGCACAAAATTAAGAGTTAGTTACTATTTTTCCACATTTCTCCGAGAAAACCACACAAAACTGGGACTGTGTGATTCCATATAAAAAGGGTGTGGCGCTGGTGTTGCTGATATAAGGTCACGTATTAGTGTCGGCGGTCCAACGTCAGCGGGAGGTATGAAAGTTGCGCACCTGTTTACGCTCCGCAGTATAGTAATGATTGTTGTTGCCTTCCGTGGATAATACTAATTCTTTTGTTTTTTTGTTTATGTGAAGTAAGTACACATCATCGCTTACAAGGTGGTACGAGATCGAGAATCGGCCTTTGGCATCAGGCAAGGAAGTCCCAAGCGCAGGTTGCAAGAAAGCTGAATGTAACACTAAGTGTCATCTCGAACTTGCAGAAACACTTTAAAACCAGTGGGACCATGTCCAGAATACCAGGACAAGGTCGCCCGAGAGCCACAATGTCCATTGACGACCGGTATTTAGTGGTTTCATCAAAGTGTTAGAGTACAGGAACGTCAGTTTCCTGGAATAGAATTGCCATAAGGTTACATGAGACAGGGCTGTATGCTAGAAAGCCGGCAGTCTGCATCTCACTCACGCCCTATCACAAGATAGAGAATTTACAATGATGGACACTACAGAAAGTGGACACAGCTTCAATAGGCTAATGCTTTCTTCGTGAATGAGTACAAATTCAGTCTACAACTAGATTTTCTTCGAGTCAATAGAGGATTCGTGGAACGTGATACCATCCCTGAAACATCATGGAAAGGGACACATATGGTAGTGGCGGTGTGCTGATTTGGGCAGGAATCATGCACGACACTCGCACACCGGTCCAAGTGTTAGCACAGTTTCCCTGAATGCCCAGAGGTACAGGTGGAGAGCCCAGAGCCCTATGTGCGACCTTTCGGCGGTGCTGTTGGCTCTCAGGTCATTTTCGTATGCAATAATGCAGGATCACACAGGTTAATGAATACCCGCAAAGCGATGGTAAAAGTTGTATGGCTTGCCCAGCTAAATGATCTGAACTGAATCCTACTGAACATGCTTGGGACGCTCTCGGGAGGGCAACTACAACACGCTACTTCCTCACCCACATTCATACTGTAGTTAAAAACCGCTCTGGAGAACTAGTGGGTGCGACATACACGTGCACTGCTGAACTCGTTCGTTAACGGTATGGCCTCTCACAGTGAATGATGTGTATCTGTCAAAGGCGGCCACACACCGTACTAGCCAGTTTGCAACGTATAATTTGCATCACATTAGACACTTGGCCATTACTCACGCTGATAAAAGGCATTAGCACTGTTTTATAAAAATTATTGTCATACAATAAATTTTATCAGTGCCTATTTTCATTTGCTTCCCTTCAGTACTTCGCGAGTTATTTGGGTAAATGTTACCCACCTCCTAATTTTGTCCACCAGGATACTTGTCACTCAGACAGGTAGCGGTCTTCACAACACGCATTAGCAATATACCTTGAATGGGAACCTTTCACGGTCGGCTCTCAATGTGTCGCCACTTTCGCCTGAGGCATTGTGCCAGCCTTTCCTCAGCGAGCCGTAGTAGTGAAATAAATGGGTGGCTTAGCTTCGCGTACCTTACTACGACGGATGAAGGTTGTCGGATGAAGGGGTGACCAAGGCTTCACACTCCTAGGAAAGTGTGGAATACAGCCTGATTATTCGCAGTCAGTCACGTGAATACCCGTGATTCTCGGAGGAGTATTTTGAGAGACAGGTATACAGGAGCGCCTCTAGCTCCTATGAATAGACTGGTGGAGTGAACTGCACCTCCTCTATAAATCAGCGAACGATCAGTGATAAGAATCTGCAAGGGGAAATGCGTGGAAGAAGTATCGGGCGGGTTAACTAAATTGGAGACACATATGAAGAAGAGGCTTTAACGTCACCGCCCGTTATTTGGGATTTAGCTATTTTACTTGCAATTAATATGATAGGAAATTTCGGTTTATTTGGCAGCAACGTTAAAAGAAACTAGGACCTCTTTCATTAAATGACTGGCTTAATTCACAGCTTTTGCGAAAGTTAATGCAACTTCGTTTGAAGGTAGCAACGGCCCCCAGTTTTGACTTGGAAAGCAAATCTGTTGATAAAATTTGTTACTGATGGTGAATTTAAATACGTTTCCTTGCGGAAATTAGTATTAAAAGGATTATCGGACATTGTAGTATTAAAATGGTTGCAGGTTCTATCGTATTTCACGAACAAAAGACTACGGCGCAAGAAATGGCGCACGCAGAATATAACAACCATAAGAAATACTTCTGTATTTAAGAAAACGCACGAAATTATGGATCTGTACAGGAAGGACAGTTTTACAAATGAAATATGGCTACACTAAAACAGTATGTCAACTTATACTATTCCACACAGCCTACTATACAAAACAAAACATCCTCCACATGAAAAGCGTGATATTCAAATGCACGCATTTGGTATTCTGATTTCTAATAACAGTTTCATTGCAGATCATTAAGTAAGATCCAAGAAATATCTCCTATGACCATTTTATCGAATCTGCAGAATTAATTGCGTAACATGAATCAAAATAACCGAGAGAGACGAGCACAATGGCAAAACGGAAAGAGCAGAGCAAAAAATAAAAGAGAGTGGTGCCATTTTTTTCACAACTATTTATGATAATTACACATTATTACAAGTTATTATTCTCTTTGTAACAATAGTGGGTTCACTATTCCCACAGACTAGTTCCGTTGCACACTTTTGTGTAGTTACACACAACGTTTACGTACTACGGCTTTCCCTGAAGGTCTTTGATATCGCTGACTTTGCCATTCGGTTTGTTACTCATTTTCAGTTACGTACAATCTGTGCAATCTTTTGAGTCAAATAACGCTGATATTGAAGCTATGCGTTTCATCTAACGTATAAATTAGCTATTCTGGTGTGTGGAGAATACTACTTGTATAATTTTACATTGGTACGTGGCTGTACATGAATATAAATTATTCCAGTTATTCTAATATCTTTGAAGATTCGCGATGCGAACTGTGTTTGGCCATTATTGTATGTGTTGTGGTTCCGTGGTTCACATGTACGTCTTTCGTTCGTATTCCAGTATATTTCTGTATTCCAAGGAAGACCCAGACCAAGTTCCATTCCCAATCTTGCAGCGTACCGATGAGAAATAATGCATAAAAATAACTATAAAATGCAAAACTAATGTCCGAAGACATCAGTAAGTGTCAAACTAAGCATGTAGTTTACTTGAAAGATATATGAGCTGAGTCCCTTGCCTGTTAGCTGAAGCATTGACACAGGACATCATCCTGTAGAAAATACGTCCTTTAGTATTAATGTACATGAGTACATACACTATTATTCAAAATTTCTGTCTTGAGCTTGTGGGACATGTACTTCTGACGTGAACAGTGCACAGTTATTTACAACTAATCACATATTTTGGGGCCAAAGTGTAAATGAATAATCAACACACAATCGACAAATTCTGTTCAGAAAACTATACTGCTAGTTACAATTTATTACGTGAGATGTCTTTATAAGACAGGATTTGCCTTTACAAGTAGAATGGAGTTTTACCCAAGTCATTCCTTTTAGTGCTCTTTAAATGCATTTCAGCTTCTCTTTACAATATCCACATAACTACTTTGAGACTTTTCTTGTTACACAACTAACTCTTCTATGCACATGAAAATATAAATGAAATATTTACACAGATATATACAATGCAAATGTTACATCTACGAAATAAATGTCTCGAGATGTTTATGTGGATATAAACCACTAACTTTATTTTATAGGATGTTTCTGCTGTTCCCCGTTCTAGCACTGAACCGTGGCGGGACTGGCGCCAGTAGTATCTCTGACATGAGTACGATTGATTTCCTAGTGCAGGGGTTTGTCTTTGGGCTTGGGCCGGCTCTAGATATAAGGGAGTGCCGACCGAGAGTGGGGGAGAGAGGAGACAACGCTGTGACAACGTAACACGGCGTTGCGCGAGTAGGCGATTGGCGTGCGGACAGAAGCGAAGACGCCATGACTGAGGCCGGGCGGCGGTTGTCATGTGGTTGTATTGGAGTCGGCGGGAGTTGCTTGGCACTGTGCATTCCCCGGCAACCTCGTGAGTTGTGGATATGCCCGCTCACTGGGAGGGGCACGCTGTTATGGTGTTGCGATAGTCTGGCATCTTCGCAAAATCGCCCCAGCATCAAGACACCGAGTTAAGCCCGCAAATTACTAAGAATGGCTAGTTAACTGTGATTGTGATCACCCTTGCTACTGTAAGACGTTGCACGACGTGTGAAGTTATGCTTGTTGCACTTGATTTGAGGCCGCCTACTAAGCGTGTTCTCTGCTTCCGCATAATATTGATGTATTTGCAGATGTGTGTCATTAAGTTCTAGTGTGTAACGGTTTTTGTGAGCCAGTTCATTTCCCACTCTTAGAGTTTGTTTGTCAAGTACTGTTCCAGCAAAAGGAAGCACTTCCTAGTCAAATGTTAAGGGTAAGAAATGTTTTTTCCACCTTCTGTTGTCCGGTGTGGTCTGTGTTTCAGCGGGCTACCGAAGCGCAGGGCTTGCCTTTAGATTATAAGTTTGGCTTACGGGCGGTGGACTTCGCCTGAGCTCGTGAGTTCCTCTTCGGTAGCATTTGCTTGATTCACATTTTGGTGGCCTACTCGACGTGGGGTTGCAAACGGAGCTGCGTCTTGGTTGGAAGTTAAGTCAAACTTCTCGCAGTCGGTTCTACCGTTCGCGATTAAACTTCGGCCTTACAAGCTTGTGGTTACACATTTATCATTGTACGAAGTTGTAACTTTCTATGCCTTAAAAGTCCATCTTACAAGTCTATGGATATTTGAATAATTTCGGGATCGCTCTATAAGATTGACCAAGCTATAAATATGTTTTAAGTATTCGTGTTAAAGTTGAGGCTGTGTGTCAAATATTATTTTACATGTAATGTAAAGTTTTATTTGAAAGGGTCTTAAATAATGTGTCTTCATTAGAATTGTTTGTTAAAGTTATGGTTACATTCAGCCTCAGTGGCTTCTGTCAATTTTAGTGGAAGATCGTGGGCTACATGTAGGCCCAATGTTAATTGAAAGCGTCTTAAATAATGTGTCTTAACTAGAATAGTTTGTTAAAGTTATTTATTAACTTGCTCATGATTTATAGAAAGAATGTCTCTTAAATAATCTTGCCCGAGTGGCGCTTGTCCAATTTTAAGTGAGATTGTTTTGGTTAATTAATAAGCCCATTGGAATTGAAATGTTCACTTTATTGGGTCAGCCCTTCCAACCCCTTCCCCCCTTCTTTAGATTTAAAGGTTAAACAAAACAGCTGTTAAGCTTTTCCGTTCCAAGCATTTTCTTGATTTTTTGGTTTACGGCCTCTCTCGTGGTCCAGGGCATCGAATAAGCTGTGTGACAATACGTATCATGACACTTAACTTTCATGTGATATAAGTTTCCTTTTAATACATCCGGTTTTGCTGCAAAGACTTGGAGATATATATACAAGAGATTGCTGAGCTCATTTCTCTGCTGCACACTTAAGTTATCTGATTCTAAAATCTTGCCTGGTAACATTGCCTCCAGATCTTTCTTGTTGTTATTAACATTAGCACACTTGGTTACATTAGCTATAGCGAGTGAACTACCACCTTTCAGTGGAGGTTCAGTATCTACAAACTTGATTTTCAGTCACTGTAGAATTTTCCAGGGCGAGATTTTGTTTTCGACAAATTCAGAATTATATTTTATCCATCAAATGTAATATAGCATTTGCCTCCCGATAAGTAGATTTTTACGTCCTTCTCTTGCAGATATCAGTTGGCTGACAAGTTATGAACCACCAGGAACGTGCGCTAAAATGTTACGTTTCCTGTCAATATTTCCAGTTGAGTCCGCCAACTAATATTCTTCGACCTGGCGCCTATCGCCATATTAATTCCACACTTCTGGACTGGGAATGTGGGAGCTGCACCCTTGTCACATATGTGTTTAAACAAATTAAGAAATAAGGTTCGCTGATGCACCGGTGTCAGTTGTTACTACTGTAGATACTTTCCTACTTCAGCTTAAATACAGCTTGTACCACTGTACTGTTTTCCGCTCTACAGGAATTTTCCTCAGAGAACAGTTCATCATGTAAATCTACACCGTTATTTAAATGTTTAAGGATTGCTGCAGTTTAAGCAAACCATGGTTGGTGCCATGTTATCTTCCGTAATCATTCCTCCAAAATAAACTGATTTACTCTCTCAAACCCTACAAGCCGCTCAACGCCTGTCTACCTTTTGCTGATCAGATTTCCTTACTTATGACCAAAACAACTTCAGCCATTACGCATTCCAAAACTTCATAGTTTGTCAGCAGAAATTCTCTGTATTTCTCAAGCATGATTATATAATCCGTATGTGCCTATCGACAGCTACAATCTGTTCATCTAAGTTGACAGAAGTAGAATCGGTCTGTCAAACGTAGCTGCCTTCGAGATAGAATACGACGGAGCAACTAAACCTGATTTCAGTGACATAAACAATATTACACTAAGTTATAGTTATGCCCTTTTTCTTTCATTTGTTGTAACAGTTTATGCATCATTATTAAATGATGAATAGGAAATGAATTGTACATGTTACTACACACATATAAAAGTTTGCCATCTCCCTGGTTCCAAGAACTCCTGAAGATAGACGTTGACTGTGGATATTGTATCACAGACACAGTCTCTTTGACCGTTCACAGATGTCGCTAAACCCACCCAAAGATGTAAACAACCATGCATGAGCAGCGCCTATTAGTCACTCCAGTCATTCCACCACGAAGGAGGTACATCACTCGTGTTGTCTGTAGTTCAACCATGTCTAGACGGACAATAACGTAGTTCGATAGCGTACACATTGTTACTTCGTGCCAGGAAGGGCTCTCAACATGGGAAGCGTCCAGGCGTCTTCGAGTGAACCAAGGCGATGTTGTTCGTACATGGAGGAATTATAGGGAGACAGGAACTGTCGATGACATGCCTCGCTCAGGCCGACCAAGGGCTACTACTGCAGTGGAAGACCGCTCTCTACGGATTATAGCCTGGAGGAACACTGACAGCAAGGCCACCGTTTTGAATAATGCTTTTCATGCAGCCACACGACATCGTGATACGACTCAAACGGTATGTAATAGGCTGCACGGTGCGCAACTTCCCTCCCGACGTCCATGGCGAGGTCCATCTTTGTAAAATGTTCAAATGTGTGTGAATTTTTAAGTGACCAAACTGCTGAGGTCGTCGGTCCCTAGACTTACACACTACTTAAAGTAACTTATGCTAAGAACAACACACACACACCCATACCCGAGGGAGGATTCGAAAGTCCGGCGGTGCGGGCCGCACAGTTCGCTACATTGTGCCTCAAACCGTGCGGCCACTCCGCGCGGCGGATCTTTGCAACCACGACACCATGCAGCCCAACAACATGCCGAATGGACGGCTCTGGATTGGCATCACGTTCTCTTCAACGATGAGTGTCGCATACGCCCTCAATCAAACAATCGTCGGAGACGTGTTTGGAGGCAACCCGGTCAGGCTGATTGCCTTAGACACACTGTCCAGCGATTAAAGCAAGGTGGAGGTTCCTTGCTGTTCTGGGATGGCCGTCGTACGCCGCTGGTGGTCATGGAACTCGCCGTAACGGCTGCAGGATACGTGAATGCCATTCTTTGACCGATAGTGCAACCATACCGGCAGCATATTGGCGAGGTATTCGTGTTCGTGGACGACAATTTGCACCCCCGTCGTGCACATCTTGTGAATGACTTCCTTCAGGATAACGACATCGCTCGACTAGAGTGGCCAGCATTTTGTCCAGACATGAACGCTATCGAACATGCCTGCGATAGATTGAAAAGGCTGTTTATGGACGACGTGACCCTCCAACCACTCGGAGGGATCTACGCCGAATAGCCATTGAGGTCTGAGAAAGTCTGAACCAACAGTGCCTTGATGAACTTGTGGGTCGTATGCTACGACGAATAAAGGCATGCATCAACCCAAGGGGACGTGCAACCGGGTATTAGAGATACCGGTGTGTACAACAAACTGCACCACCACCTCTGGAGGTCTCGCTGTGTGGTGGTACAACACGCAATGTGTGGTCATCATGAGCAATGCAAAGTGAGAAAATGTTGTTTATTTCTCTAATCCAGTTTTCTGCACAGGTTCCGCAACTCTCGGAAACGAAGTGATGGAAAATGTTTTTGCAGTGGTCCGACGTTCTCTTCACAATGGGGCGCGTTGATAAACCACTAACGTGAAAAAAATGACGCGTATTTGGCTGAGATGGAATTTTACATCACATCTCCACCCCGATGGGGCACCCTCGAACCTGAAGCTATGCCACGATTCGATGAAATAGTTTAGTACAGTGTTCTAAAAGAGCTATAATTCTTTTCACTCTGCCACGTGCAGTTATTCATCACTGATTCAGTATTTTCAATGTGTGGTTCTAGAAACTATCTAAGCGTTTGGAGATACTCATAAATAACACTAGGAAATATCAGGAGCCTCATAATTATCCATTACACAACCACTCGTGGATAAAGGCTTCTTTCACGCTTAACTCAGGAGATTGTACTAAAAATAAATTTTTGTTGCTACTCGCGTCAGATGACAACATTGCGCGCATCTAAGAAACAGCAGGAATCGTAGCACCAACACTATTTAAGCCATATGTCGTTTGTAACATTCATTTCAGTTTACGCCTGAATCGAGCCTTGAGACTGCGCATCATTATTGAAGATAGGTGCATAATCAGGTGGAGTGAACGTGAACAGCTAATTGCCCTAGATGTAAACCAATGTCAGATAATCGCGCTCCTCAGACTAATGCCGTCCTGCTTGGATGCGGTGCGGCGGCTCGTCTCCGAGGGCAAACAGCACTCAGCCGCCCTGCGCTTCCTACGCACTGCTGCCCCTTCATCCAGCTACCTCCATCCCCCGCCTCTCCCGTCCCCCTCTCCCGTTCATGGCGAATGTGCGCCCATAGCGCCGCGACGCCCCCTGACGCTGCTGCTGCCGGGTACTCCATTAGCGGAGCCGCAACCTGTGGCCGTGGCGCACGTCACTGCTGTGGCGTGGCACTCTGCTGGGACGCGCGGTGACACCTGGGTCCTCACCGCGCCACGGCGCCGCGTTAACCACCAGCAGGCATCACAGACAACTCAGTACTGCGACCGTTAAACGTAGTCCAAGGTTGCCTGCCACCCATAAAGAAAAGCTGGTTATGAACACAGTTTCCTTTTTCTTTCACTCAGCTATGTTTCGGCAGTTGTGTACCATCATCAGTGCCTCCTGCACCAAACACAGTTTCTCGCTTCTCTCACTCTGGGGTGTTTCGGCAGTTCTGTATCATTACCAGTGACTCACTTTAATAATCTACATAAACTTCAAGACTGAATGACACATCATAGCTTTCACATTCAATGTTTTATGAATTCACTCGTTAGTTACACATTTCCTTGTAGCTGTCCCCATTATTTGACATCCGCTTTCGTTTTCTAAACCTTTTATTTTAGTAGGCTCACCTATATAGATTTTTGTCAACACTTCAAGTGTAGTCTGATTCAGTTGGTCTTGTTGTATCGACGTTCCCTCTCTTAAGATTTGAAATGTCTATGCATTGTGCCTGTCTCCTAAATGTGCAAAAACTGTGTATTAATTTGAGTCCCTATGTAAACTGAATTAAAATGGTAGAAATGAACATGTAGTTAAACAAATACATGGCAATTTATATTAAAAGCTAGCAGTAAGCGGTCGTAGAGACATCACGGTAATCTACATATTCTAATTAACTGATTAACACATTATAGATCCCAGTTCTTCGAGTGATAATAATAATGTTATAATCAGCTATAGGTTACATACATTAAAGATATTGGATAGAAAAATATTAGGGGGACGGAAACAAATGTCGTTTTTGCATTAAATTCCAGCAGATAAGTTGTTAACCATGTTTTCTTCTTACTCACTGATATAACAACCTTTGTCATCAACACCCTTTTCGCATCTAATGTAAAAATTTTCTATGTCAAATCAAAAAAAATTAATTGTTTATGAGTAACATTTCTGTCGATGGCTATTTGGACGTCATACATATTTCCACATTTTTGGCCATTAGAAAATGTTGTAACTATAGGAATAAATGGTATCTGATGTGGCCCAATATCGAACAAGTCTGATGGGTGAGGCAGTACCTTCCATCCCAACTCGCTAAATTCTTCTAGTGTTAGTCTTGTTCATTGTTCTGTTCCATTATAGCGCTGAAGAATAACGCCTCTGGGCAGTTTTCAATTTGTGACTGAATTACTCAGTCAGATTGTTCAGAGTAAATATTTACTTTTACAGTACGTCCAGATTTCGGCACTTGAAAATGTACGACTCCGCGAAAACTTCACGAAACAAGTAAATGCGCCTTTTTGGAGTGCAAACCTAGCTCAACTATACTTTTTGGCGATTTATTCAGAGAGAGTCACTGCCATTTGCGTTTTGGAATATAATAGATGACCAATTTATCATCTACAGTCATCAAGCGATCAAAATACGCTTCTGTATTGAGCCCGGAAGCAATAACTTGCTTGTCCAGTATGCTCTATCTTTGCCATTCGCCTGAAAATCTTCTTGGATGGTTGGCCATTGTTGGTTAAAAGTGATTGGCAGTTAGTCGACTCTCTGACAGGGATTTCTTTTTCTACTTCCGCTCTTAACGTGTCGTCTAAAGTCATTGGTCTTCCGGATAGATGCGTGTCGTAATGATGAAAATTACTGGGTTTGAACTCAGAAAACCATGTTTTGCTTTTACGAACGTCTAATGCACTTGGATGAACGATAAAATATATTTTGGTAGTAACTGTTGTGTTACCACCCTTACGAAACTCATACAGCATGCCGGATATGCTTCTGTTATTTTACCTTAAGCTGCAAAAATATTTAGATTCAATGGTTTACTAGTAAAATGGTGACACTAACCATAAAATGTCTTTGGCACGAATATGAGGTACACGATGAGTTGATAAATAACACGATAATCGAGATGTGCATAAATGACATTACCTCCATACCCCTAATGAAGTAAAGTGGATTATAATTACCTGTATCTGGTTGCCGCCTTTGGTATTTACGAACGTCTAGTGCACTTGGATAACATTACAAATATTTCTGGTGGCAACTGTTGAAAATAATAGACCAATACAATTTAGAATGTTTGTTTGCACATAAAAACAGTTACAATACTTGTGATAGTACGTAGTCCACAATTATCTGAAAATAATTTGCAAGAAATACTTCAAATTCATATAATAAAGGAAAACATACAATGCGAAAGTTAAATGTATTGTCTGATTTTTCTATGCTGTAAAGAATTTATGTGGCTTTAGTGAAAGTAAGTGAACTGCACTGCACAGCTATCATGACAGAACTTCGGTTCGAAGTGCAGCGTTTTCTTAGCATTGTCACAGCACACAAAAGCTAACTCTTAGATTGACTCTGTTCTGAATTGAGAAAATACAGCGCGATGTTCGTCACTCCTAGGAGACTTAATCTAAAATGACGTCCTCAACTCGGCAAGAATTGGAAGTTATAATATTCTTCAGATATACAAAATGTAACTGAAGTTGTTTATCGATGATTAGATCCTATAAATTTTCAAACTGCACAGTTGTTAGTGAAAAATTACGTCCGCAACTCGGAAAGAAATGGAAATTGTAATATTCTTCAGGTAAACAAAATCTAGCTGAAGCTGTTTATCAGTGATTAGATCATATAAATTTTCAAACTGCACAGATGTTAGTCTAAAATTACGTCCTCAACTCGGCAAGAAATGGAAATTCTAATATTCTTCAGGTATACAAAATCTAGTTGAAGCTGTTTATCAATGATTAGATCCTATAAATTGTAAAACTGCAAAGATGTTGACTCCCATGTCTCATCCACTGTTCCAAATAGAGCCAAAGATTTTCTGTCGTACTGAGACCAGTTGATATAACGGGCCATTCGAGGTGTGTTAGCGTTGCTGGTTGTTCTTCACAGCAGTAATACACGTAAGTGCCTTTGTTGTCCTATAAGAAGTGTCCGTATTCACCATGAAAGTGTAGATGAAAGGGCAAAACTTGGTCAGCGTGAGTGTTCAAATAAAAAACCTGAATCATTATCACAGTAACCTGAACGAGTTGTCCCAAGTCATGGAACGAAAGACAACGCTAACACAACTCAGAATTAACTCTGGCTTAACTACACTTGTAGACATCTCGCGTTAAACGCCTTCTTCTCCTTCAGTGCATTCAAAGCCTCCGTGATTTGGAAAGAGGGAAAATCACAACTCGTCGTAACGCACTACACGTTTGCACTCAGCTACCGCCCAGTTTCTGTGTTATTCACCTCTCTAGGATGTGCAGCCTTGCTTGCCACTCTGAAGAAGGATCCTTGGCAAGGTATCCGATTCCAAATGTCCAATACCAAAATGTTAACTCGAAAATTGCTTGACATGGACCAGCATTATTTTTAATGATCATTTCCTGGCGGTTAGAAACCGACTGTCGACAATCTCTTAGGCTCGTTTTACGTTTATACTGCAACTTGCGTACCATTCATCGCAGACAAGTTCCAAGGCCCGCGTCGATTCCCCAACAAAATTGGGCAACTTCATACACGGCGGTACTATAATGGCCATATGAACACATAATAACTCTTTTTGCCATTCTCTTACGTGTTCATGTCGAGTTACTGCGATAAATCAGCACAATCGACTGGCACATATATTGTCACCATGGCAAACGTTATCAAAGGGAGATCACGTGACCGCAAGATACCAAAATAATTACAGTGATCTATAGCGACTTGTTTGTTCATTTAAGGGGTGACTAGTTTTCACTTGAGATATTTATATCTCTGATTTGCGTCAGTTTCCAGATTAGCTGTAGAAATATCTTCACTTTTCCTTTACTTTTCATTTACATTTTTGTTAATCGATTAGTTCTGTATTCTACTTGCGACCAACCCCACTTTCCACTGGTACTATCCCTAACTGGCTACTGCCAGACGTCTGGCGTAGGGATACTAAGAACGGCCTTCAGTAAGTAATGTTACACTTTCCTTCCCTGCCAGTTTCGCCTTAAAAATGCAGCATTTGTTGTGTGACATATTCCCCATTTAGCCCCTACAGTTCCTTTAATTTCCAATAGGTAGTGGTGCTATATGTAGCCTTCAAAGTGGCGCCTGTTACGGAGAGCGTTCAAGCGGAGAGCTGCCATAGAGTCTCTTTTGATGGAAAACATCGCAGTTGTTCATAGGCGCTTGCAGAATATTTACGGAAGCCTGGCAGTGAAAACAAGCACAATGACTCGTTGGTCGAGGCGTCTGTCGTCATCGGAACAAGATCGCGCAATATCTGTCCGACCTCCCACGTGCCGGCCGGCCGCAAACGCCTATGCATATTCCAATGTTATAAAGTGCTGACACACTCGTTTTAAGTAATCGACTTATCACAATCAAACACCTCGCTGCACAACTGGACGTCTCTATTGGTAGTGTTGAAACACTCGTCCAACAGGTGGGGTACTCAAAAGGGTGTACCCTCTAGTTTCCTAGCCGCCTAACTGAAGACCATAGAGAGAAACGAAGACCATCTATGCGGTATTGCTTGCGTGTTACTAGGATAACTGGGAGATTATTAATGCAGCAAGACGTTGCGTCCGACGCCGACTAATACAGTGGTACTATGCAGACACACAGGCACTCCCCACTCTCTTTAAGGTGGCGTAAGGCCGTCGCATTGAACGGAGGTTATTTTGCAAATGAGTATCTGGTGCATTCGACTGACCCCTGGTCACAGGTAAGTCCGTAAAGCCTGGTGTCAAGAACACAGTACATGGCCATTGGAACAGTGGTCCCAGGTTATGTTCACGGACGAGTCCAGGTATAGTATGAACAGTGATTCTCGCCGGGTTTTCATCTGGCTTGAACCAGGAACCAGATGCCAATGCCTTAATGTCCTTGAAAGGGACCTGTATGGATGTCAAGGTTTGATGGTGTGGGGTTGGATTATGATTGGTGCACGTACACCCCTGCTTGTGTTTGCCAGAGGAACTGTAAGAGGTCAGGTGTCTTTGGACGTCATTTCGCACCAGTATGTCCGCCTTTTTTAGGGGTGCAGTGGGTCCCACCATCCTCCTGATGGATGATAACGCACGGCCCCACCTAGCTGCCATCGTGGTGGAGTACCTTGAAACAGAAGCTATCAAGCAAATGTAATGGCTTGCCTGTTCTCTCGACCTTACACCCATAGAACAGGCCTGGGATGCTCTCGGTCGACATATTGCTGCACGTCTTCAAACCCCTACGACACATAATTAGCTCCGACAGGCACTGGTGCATGAATGGGGGGCTATACACCAGCGGCTGCTCGACCACCTGATCCAAAGTATGCCAACCCGTTGTGCGCCCTGTGTACTTATGCATGGTGATCATATCCCATATCGATGTCGGGTTACATGCGCAGCAAACAGTGACGTTTTGTAGCACATGTGTTTCTGGACGGTTTTCTCAACTTATCAGCAATACCGTGGACTTACAGATCTGTGCCGTGTGTGTTCCGTATGTGCCTATGCTATTACCGCCAGTTTTGTGTAGTGCCACGTTGTGTGGCACCACATTCTGCAGTTATCCTTAATTTATGAGCAAGAGTGTAGATCGAGCATTAATGTCAGAGTTCTGTATAAACTGTACCTCTGGTTGTCAGTGATTTATCTATCTTTCAACTATTTGTGATAGATTAACATTTGATAATTCTACTTAAATCCGAATTTGATTCTAATTCCTTTACGCTAAGGGTATGAAAGTCATGGGATACCTCCAATTATCGTGTCGGGTCTCCTTCTATACTTCGTAGTGCTGCAGCTAAACGTGGCATGGACTCAATAAGTCGTTGGAAGTCCGCTGCAGAAGTATTGAGCCATGCTGCCTTTATAGCCGTTCATAACTGAAAATGGCGGAAGTGTTGTTGGTGCAGGATTTTATGCACGAACTGACCTCTCGATTATGTTCCAGAAATGTTGTGATGGAATTCATGTCGGGCGATTTGGGAGGTCAAATCATTCGCTCGTATTATCCAGAATGTTTTTCAAAAACCATGCACGGACAATTGTGGCTTGATGACACGACGAATTGTCATCCAAAAAATTCCTTCGTTGTCTGGAGACATGAAGTCCATGCTGCAAATGGTCTCCAAGTAGAGGAACATGACCATTTCCAATCTATGGTCGGTTCGGTTATGCAACCACCACCAGCTTGCACAATGCCTTCTAGACAAATTGGGTCAATGGCGTCCTAAGGTATGCGCCAGACTCGAACCCTATCAACACCTATTACCAACTGAAATTTGGACTCATCTGACCAGACAAGGTTCTTCCAGTCGTCTAGAGTCCAGCCGATATGGACAGAGCCGAGAAGAGGTGCTGCAGGCGACGTCGAGCTGTTAGCAAAAGCACTCGCTTCGATCGTCTGCTGCGACAACCCATTAGAGCCCAATCTCGCCGCATTGTCCTAACGCTGTTATTTCACGCAGTGTTGTTCGTCAGTTAGCACTAACATCTCTACGTAAACGTCACTACATTCGGTCGTAAGTGCAGGCCGTCGGCCACTGCGTTGTTCATGATGAGAGATAATGTCTGAAATTTGGTATTCTCGGCACACTCTTGACTCTGTCAGTAATACTGAATTCGCTAACTATTTCCGCAATGGAATGTGCCACGCGTCTAGCTCCAACTACCATTCTGCGTTAGAGTTCTGTTAATTCCTGTAGTACATCCATTTTCACGCCAGAAACCTTGAAAAGGTTTTCTTTTGAAAAAGGAATCTCTTCTGTTCAAATGAGAGCTGGGCCAATCCATTGCTGTTCTATACCTCGGGTACACGATAGTACCGCCCTGTGCACATCGCTGTCCCATGCTTCATGTCACCTAATTGTATTTATCGTTCAGACGAGAGACATGCCTAAAATGTTCATAACAGCAAAAGCAAAGTTAATATAAGCTAACACAATCTTTACTTAAGAAATATTCTTTCTCAGTATATTCAACAGATAAGAGGGGCATTCAATACGTAATGCAACACATTTTTTTCTGAAAGCAGGTTGGTTTTTTTCAGTGTTCCAATACATGATATTATTCTCCACTCCTACGACTAAATAGCCGTATTTTTCAACATAACGTGGAGTCAACGCGATGGCCTTAAGCCGCCTTATTGAAATGTCCTGTACGCTTGCATAGTTCTAATCTACTATTCGATGTCGGAGCGAGCGACTTGCTGTATGAACAAGTTCGACGTCATCCATGTACTGCCTCCCGCGAAGTGCATTCTTCATTTGGCGAAACAGGTGGAAGTCGGAAGGCGTGACATCCGGACTGTAGGGTGGATGAGGAAGAACAATCAGATCAAGTTCAATGAGCTCCCCTCGGAAGAACAGACTCATGTTTGACCTTACGTTGTCATGGAGAAAGAGAATTTCGTTTGTATTTTTATGGCGACGAACACGCTCACTTTAGAGTTGATCACTGCACCATGAGGCACAACACCAAACAGAATAACCCCTTCGGTAGTCACAGAAGACCCTCGCCATAACTTACGTGCTGAGGTTCCCGCTTTTGAAGTTCTTTTCAGAGGACGGTGGTGTCACCACTACATACATTGCCGTTTCCTGTCTGGTTCGAAGTGTTCAACCCATGTTACATTGCCTGTGATCAGCTTTGTAATGCGCAAGCAGTTCAGCACAGATGGTCCTTCGTTTTTCTTTATTGTCTGTTAGGCGGCGAGGATCACAGAGGGCAACGCCTTTGATACCCTATCTGGTTGACGGGTTTGCCAGCTCTACCAATAGAGGTCTACTTGTGCAGTGGTGCGTTTTATTGTGATCCGTCCATCATTTCGAATGAGTCTGCACGCTCTAACATTGCAGAGATCATAGCTGTGTGCTGCTGGGCGGCACGCTGGGGTGGCGTGGCCTTGTTGCCATGATGACAGACGCCTAGCCCAACGACTCACTGTACTTTTGGTCACTGCCAGGTCTCTCTAGACATTCTGCAATGGCTGTGATTATATGCGATGCACTGATTTCTGCCCCAAAAGGAAACCAGTGACACCTCTCTGCTTGGTACTCGCCTCCATAACAAACGTCACTTTGAAGGCTACGTATAGTGCTGCCACCTATTGGAACTTCATGAACCTACAGGGGTTAAAGCCGGAGTATTTCATGATGTACCACAAAAAAATAGCGCATTTCCTCAACCGAAATTGGCCGAGAAGAAGAAGTGTTGCAGTACTTATTGAACGCCCCCTGTATAAATGGCACTATTTCAGATAACGTAAATAACGCGGTGGCTGCCAAAATAATGTGTCAATCGTAGAAGGGACGTACTGTAATGTGTGGCTGAATTTAGAGATATCTGGTATATTTAAGATTCAAGGATCCTCGCGTCACGGTGAGTTTCACGTGCCTGCTGGCCGTTGGTGTGTCCGTTGGGTGCAGAATCGGGAAGTATGATGTAAGAACGTTTCCTTGTGGCAAGATTGTGCTTGCCTACAGAAACGGATACTACGCTTTGAAAGTGTCACCTGCCCTGCGAAATAGCGCATTGATAACAAATCTCATGGCCGACTACTGCGTAATGTAACTACAAAAAGACAGGCCACGGTGCCGCAAATCTTCTGCCTATTCATTTCCAACATCATCAGCTGGTAATTGGACTGCCATCTGATCGAGAAGTAACTCTTCACTATTGGTTAGAAAGTCCGTAAAGCATAAGCCAAATCCATGCTTACAACCCATTCAGGGCTAAGAGTTTATAATGGGTGTAGGAATACCGCCATTGGAGTTTAACGGTCGCCTGGATGATGAGTTTGTGTTCGTAAACGTCAATGGCAGGACATAAGAAAGTAGAAATTCACATGAATCGCTGCATCCAATTGTCAATAGTGCAGGATTCAAAATAAGACGCCTATTAATAATCATCCTACTGGCTATTAAGGAAAAACAAAGGTCCATAGCTTCATGGCTATTCGTGAGGTTCACAAAGGGAGCTTTCAAGGTCAAACTACATCGCTCAGCTTTTTTAATCAGTTAGCGACTGCAGTGGACGTTGTCACTGAGTCTCCCTCCGCTTGCGAGTTTCGTAACTTCCTTCGCTTCCTACAATCACAAGGAGTCAATGTAACCAAGATTCATCGCACATTGTGTCGTGTGTATGAAAACGAAATTGTAACTGAAAGTATTGCGAGTAAGTAGTTCAGAAAATTGTGCACTGGGCACACACTTATGCTTCATGGAAATGGTCAGGGAAAACATTCCGATATGACTAATAAACTTGTACAATATATTGCCAAAATAATGCGTGCGAGAGGTTGGTTCACAATTTCTGAACTTTTTGAAGATGTACGGTACTTAAGATTTCAAGGACGGCCCTCTTTAACGTTGTTAGAAAAAATTTTAGTTCCTTCAGCGCCAGCAGAAGAGGGGGAGAAATTCATGGAAAGAGTCGTGGCTGTGGATGGACGTTACTGCTGTAATTCAACTCTGAAACAAAGGAAGTCCAAAAAGTGGATGCCAACTCATTCTCCCAATAACCCTAAAAACATTAAAGGAGATGCTGCTAATCTCAAAATGATAGTTGTTGTTATTTGGGATCTCAAAGGAATTTTGACAACAGATTTCTTTAGAGTCATACGTGAGAGTATTTTGATATCACAAGTTAAATGAAACGCTCTTACAAAACTCCAAAACAAACGCCACGGGATGATTACTCCTTCACGACAAAACTAAAACACAAACTTTGAAATGAACTAAGGAAAAAATGAAACTATTGGGCTGGGAGATTTGTGTGCGCCTTTCCCGTAGTCTGGACGACTCAAAGTGACTTTCACTATTTCCTTGAGATGAAGGCCAAACTAGCTACACGACACTTCACAGACAATGAGCAGAGGGATACTGTCAACAACTGGCTCAGGCACAGGCCTGCACCATTATTTGAAGAAGGGATAAAGAAACTAGGTCCACAGTACGAACGTGTTTGATTTTTGGGACATAGATGTAGTATAATAACCTAGTTTTGACCCTGATTTTTTGCTACTGTCTATGTAATGCATGCTCGACACATATTTCAAATGTTTTATTATGGTTTGATTTTTATGTATGCATCTTAAACGACTACAGAAATTGTACTTTTCTCTAATCATGTAATGACTGATCTTGGGGGAATTGTGTGACGCTTTTCAAGACAGCTCTTTTTGTCGGATGTCTAGCCACAAGCCATAACATGCTGAAGGCCTTAGTTACAGAGAGTATCTATCACATATTGTGCCTGTTTTCCTCCATGAAACTTTCATTATGAATTGTGACCTTATGTTAATGGAATTTATTTTGAATTTAGTGCAGTTTACAAGACACGCCTGTTCAATTTATTGTGCAAAGCTTAATAAATGATTATAGAGGATTGAAAGCTAATGATATAATTGCTCACAGTTTGCCTATCTTGAATTTTGTGGAGGAGACAGAAGTACACACACACACACACACGCACACACACACACACACACACACACACACACACACACACACACACACACACATGAGATTATATGTATATGCACACATGTACAGGATCTTCTGCCAAACCATTGGACGGATATCACCAATGCAGCACAGAAGAACAGGCCTATTAGAATCAGCACTGTGGAGTTTGTAGCCTCTTACCTCCAGCACAGTAATGTGTATTTTTCATCCCCTGGTATACAGGTTTCCCTGCATAAAATGCATGTTACATGGAAACAGTATTCATCTGCTGTATAAACATGTTTTGCAGATAACCTGCATGTCAGGGCCAAGAAAATGTTTTGGGGCCCCAACAGGTAAGCTTGCCTGAATGACAGGTGTGTTGTAGGAGTAGTATTGTTGTTGTTGTTGTTGTGGTCTTCAGTCCTGAGACTGGTTTAATGCAGCTCTCCATGCTACTCTATCCTGTGCAAACTTCTTCATCTCCCAGTACCTACTGCAACCTACATCCTTCTGAATCTGCTTAGTGTATTCATCTCTTGGTCTCCCTCTACGATTTTTACCCTCCATGCTGCCCTTCAATACTAAATTGGTGATCCCTTGATGCCGCAGAACATGTCCTACCAACCGATACCGTCTTCTGGTCAAGTTGTGCCACAAACTTCTCTTCTCCCCAATCCTATTCAATACTTCCTCACTAGTTATGTGATCTACCCATCTAATCTTCAGCATTCTTCTGTAGCACCACATTTCGAAAGCTTCTATTCTCTTCTTGTCCAAACTATTTATCATCCATGTTTCACTTCCATACATGGCTACACTCCACACAAATACTTTCAGAAATGACCTCCTGACACTTAAATCTATACTCGATGTTAACAAATTTCTCTTCTTCAGAAATGCTTTCCTTGCCATTACCAGTCTATATTTTATATCCTCTCTGCTTCGACCATCATCAGATATTTTGCTCCCCAAATAGCAAAACTCCTTTACTACTTTAAGTGTCTCATTTCCTAATCTCATTCCCTCAGCATCACCCTACTTAATTCGACTACATTCCATTATCCTCGTTTTGCTTTTGTTGATGTTCATCTTATATCCTCCTTTCAATACACTGTCCATTCCATTCAACTACTCTTCCAAGTCCTTTGCTGTCTCTGACAGAATTACAATGTCATCGGCGAACCTCAAAGCTTTTATTTCTTCCCCATGGATTTTAATACCTACTCCGAATTTTTCTTTTGTTTCCTTTACTGCTTGCTCAATATACAGATTGAACAACATCGGGGAGAGGCTACAACCCTGTCTTACTCCCTTCCCAACCACTGCTTCACTTTCATGTCCCTCGACTCTTATAACTGCCATCTGGATTCTGTACAAATTGTAAATAGCCTTTCGCTCCTTGTATTTTACCCCTGCCACCTTTAGGATTTGAAAGAGAGTATTCCAATCAACATTGTCAAAAGCTTTCTCTAAGTCTACAAATGCTAGAAACGTAGGTTTGCCTTTCCTTAATCTTTCTTGTACGATAAGTCGTAAGATCAGTATTGCCTCACGTGTTCCAGTATTTCTACGGAATCCAAACTGATCTTCCCCGAGGTTCGCTTCTACCAGTTTTTCCATTCATCTGTAAAGAATTCGTGTAAGTATTTTGCAGCTGTGACTTATTAAACTGATCGGTAATTTTCACATCTGTCAACACCTGCTTTCTTTGGGATTGGCATTATTATATTCTTCTTGATGTCTGAGGGTATTTCGCCTGTTTCATACGCCTTGCTCACCAGATGGTAGAATTTTGTCAGGAAAGGCTCTCCCAAGGCCGTCAGTAGTTCCAATGGAATGTTGTCTACTCCGGGGGCCTTGTTTCGACTCAGGTCTTTCAGTGCTCTGTCAAACTCTTCACGCAGTATCGTATTTCCCATTTCATCTTCATCTACATCCTCTTCCATTTCCATAATATTGTCCTCAAGTACATCGCCCTTATATAGACCTCCTATATACTCCTTCCACCTTTCTGCTTTCCCTTCTATCCTTAGAACTGAGTTTCCATCTGAGCTCTTGATATTCATACAAGTTGTTTTCTTATCGCCAAAGGTCTCTTTAATTTTCCTGTAGGCAGTATCTACCTTATCCCTAGTGAGATAAGTCTCTACATCCTTACATTTGTCCTCTAGCCATCCCTGCTTAGCCATTTTGCACTTCCTGTCGATCTCATTTTTGAGACGTTTGTATTCGTTTTTGCCTGCTTCATTTACTGCATTTTTATATTTTCTCCTTTCATCAATTAAATTCAATAATTCTTCTGTTACCCAAGGATTTCTACTAGCCCTCATCTTTTTACCTACTTTATCCTCTACTGCCTTCACAACTTCATCCCTCAAAGCTACCCATTCTTTTTCTACTGTATTTATTTCCCCCATTCCTGTCAATTGTTCCCATATGCTCTCCCTGAAACCCTGTACAACCGCTGGTTCTTTCAGTTTATGCACGTCCCATTTCCATAAATTCCCACCATTTAGCAGTCTCTTCAGTTTTAATCTACAGGTCATAACCAATAGATTGTGGTGAGAGTCCACATCTGCCCCTGGAAATCTCTTACAGTTTAAAACCTGGTTCCTAAATCTCTGTCTTACCATTATATAATCTATCTGATACCTTTTAGTATCTCCAGGGTTCTTCCATGTACACAACCTTCTTTCATGATTCTTAAACCAAGTGTTAGCTATGATTATGTTGTGCGCTGTGCAAAATTCTACCAGGTGGCTTCCTGTTTCATTTCTTAGCCCCAATCCATATTCACCTACTACGTTTCCTTCTCTCCCTTTTCCTACACTCGAATTCCAGTCACTCATGACTATTAAATTTTCGTCTCCCTTCAGTATCTGAATAATTTCTTAAATCTCATCACACATTTCTTCAATTTCTTTGTCATCTGCAGAGCTAGTTGGGATATAAACTTGTACTACTGTAGTAGCTGTGGGCTGTCCGCCCCAGTAGCTGAGTGGTCAGCGTGACGGATTGCCGTCCTCTGGGCCCGGGTTCGATTCCCGGCTGGGTCGGAGATTTTCTCCGCTCAGGGACTGGGTGTTGTGTTGTGTTCATCATCATTTCATCCCCATCCGGCGTGCAGGTCGCCCAATGTGGCGCCGAATGTAATAAGACCTGCGATATGGCGGCCGGACGTGCCCCGCGAGGGGCCTCCCGGCCAATGACGCCAAACGCTCATCATCATCATCAGCTGTGGGCTTCGTATCTATCTTGGCCACAATAATGCATTCACTATGCTGTTTGTAGTAGCTTACCCGCATTCCTATTTTCCTATTCATTATTGAACCTACTCCTGCATTACCCCTATTTGATTTTGTGTTTATAACCCTGTAGTCACCTGACCATAAGTCTTGTTCCTCCTGCCACCGAACTTCACTAATTCCCACTATATCTAACTTCAACCTATCCATTTCCCTTTTTAAATTTTCTAACCTACCTGCCCGATTAAGGGATCTGACATTCCACGCTCCGATCCGTAGAACGCCAGTTTTCTTTCTCCTGATAACGAGATCCTCTTGAGCAGTCCCCGCCGGGATATCCGAATGGGGGACTATTTTACCTCCGGAATATTTTACCCAAGAGGACGCCATCATCATTGAAACATACATTAAAGCTGCATGCCCTCGGGAAAAATTACGGCTGTAGTGTCCCCTTGCTTTCAGCCGTTCGCAGTACCAGCACAGCAAGGCCGTTTTGGTTATTGTTACAATTGTTACAAGGCCAGATCAGTCAATCATCCAGACTGTTGCCCTTGCAACTACTGAAAAGGCTTCTGCCCCTCTTCAGGAACCACACGTTTGTCTGGCCTCTCAACAGACACCCCTCCGTTGTGGTGGCACCTACGGTAGGGCTATCTGTATCACTGAGTCACGCAAGCCTCCCCAACATCGGCAAGGTCCATGGTTCATTGGGGGGGGGGGGGGTTGGAGGAGTAGTATTGACCTATTTTAATTAACAGTATTGATGGGGCTACATCAGCTCATGAACGGGTGGGGGAATTAGATGGATAGAGCAGAAGAAGAACAGAGGGAGGAGGAAACAGACATACAAAGGGAGGTAAGGGAGACGCATGGGACAGCTGGATGTTGTAGAGGGATAGTGGGAAGTTGGAAAAGGGTAGTGGGAGGTGGAAAGGAAGAGGGGGAGGAAGATATGGAGGGAGAGGAACATATGGTATGAGAGAGGGGGTAAAGGTAATGGACAAATAGAGGGTAGAGAAGGACATGGGAAGACAGAAATAATGGAGAGAAGGAGAGACATATAAGAGGGAAGATGAAGTAAACGGAGAGAACAAAATATTGACGTAGAGAGGTAATGTGTTCAATATGAATTCAGAAAGAGCACGCAGTCAGAGGCATGTGGAAACGGCTAATAAGATGTGTGTATTCGAATTCTCATTCTTCTCCCGCACCTGGAAAGGCGTTTATAGGTCGTGTAACAAACGATTGCTGAATCACCTATGCATATGTTAAAAACTTTAAGAGCGAAGAATTTGCTCATATTGCTTGAGCTGTATATAGAAGTTCTGTGATGATTTGATGGATTTTATTGATGACAGTTTCGAAGTTTACCACAGTCGTTGTCCCTCCTCTAAGCATCATATTATCACTCACGCGGTGTAGGAAGCAGAACCAGCAAACTTAAAAATAGAAATTCAAATTGACACTCAATGCAAAATTTTTGTGCACAGCAGAGAAAGTAGAACTTCAGATAAACGTCTTTTCTTTCTGATTCTTGTGTGGTATTCAGCAAACTTGGATCCAATCAGAGATTAATTCATAAAAACCACTCGTATTCTCACAAGGAAACTGGGGAGGGAAGAGAGAGACATTTATTGATAGGTGGAATCGCATCCGTGCTCATAATTACGGTGAAAAACATCCAACAGGCCATCATATTCCTTTTTTTTTTTTGCCTACAAACATCCCATAGATGAACACTCTCTGCACTCCTCCCTCCATCCCCAGCCATTCCACAGTTATCTCAAAATGAGCTATGGATGACTGCCCCGCAAGTTCTTGCTTGTGTAGCTAACAGGTTACCCGAATCCTACAGAGCGCTTTGTAACTTCGAAAGCGTTGAGCTCACGTGGAACCTTTTTTTTTTTTTTGAGTTATAATTCTTCTGAATGGTTTGATGCTGCGCACTACTAATTTTTTTCTAGTGCCAACCTCTTCACCTCAGAGTAGCAATCGCAATCTACGTCCTCAATTATTTGCTGCATGCATTCCTATTTCCTTCTTTCTCTACAGTTTTAGCCCTCTGCAACTCCCTCTCCTACCATGGAAGTCAGCCCTGATGTCTTAACAGATGTCCTATCGTGCTGTCCCTTCTCCTTGTCAGTGTCTCCCACATATTTCTCTCCTCTCCGATTCTGCACAGAACCTCTACATTCCTTACCTTATCAGTCACCTAATTTTCAGCATGTGTCTATACCACCACATCTCAAATGCTTCGATTCTATTCTGTTCCAGTTTTCCCACAGTTCTCGTTTCACTACCATGCAATTCTGCACTCCATACGTACATTCTCACAAATTTGTTGGCCGGCCTGAGTGGCCGAGCGGTTCTAGGCGCTACAGTCCGGAACCGCGCGACCGCTACGGTCGCAGGTTCGAATCCTGCCTCGGGCATGGATGTGTGTGGTGTTCTTGGGTTAGTTAGGTTTAAGTAGTTCTAAGTTCTAGGGGACTGATGACCTGAGGAGTTGAGTCCCATAGTGCTCAGAGCCATTTGAACCATTTTTTTAACAAATTTCTTCCTCAAATTAAAACCTATGTTTGATACTAGTAGACTCGTCTTATACAGGAATTCCCTTTTTGGCATTGCTAGTCTGCTTTTGACGTCCTCCTTTCTCCGTCCGTCATTGGTTATTTCTGCTGCCTAGGTAGCAGAATTCCCTAACTTCATCTACTTCGTGACATTCATTCCAATGTTAAGTTTCTCGCTATTCTCATTTCTGCTACCTCTGATTACTTTCGTCTTTCTTCGATTTACTGTCCATCCATACTCTGTACTCACTAGACTGCCCTTTCGGTTCAGTAGAGGGATAGCAATGTCTGCAGCGAATCATATTCTCGATACCCTTTCACCGTAAATACTAGCTCCACTCCTGAGCCTTTCTTTTAGTTCCATTATTGATTCTTCGATGGACAAATTGAACAGTAAGGGAAAGACTACATCCCTATCTTACACCATTTTTAATACGAACGTTTCGTTCTTGGTCGTCCCACTCTTATTATTACCTCTTGGTTCCTGTACATCTTGTATATTACCTGTCTCTCCCTATAGCTTAACCCTATTTTTCTGTGAATTTCGAACATCCTGCACAATTTTACGTTGTCAACCGCTTTTCCCTGATGTACAAATCCTATGAAAGTGTCTTGATTTTTCTTAAGTCTTGCTTCCATTATTAACCACAATATCATAATTTTCTCTCTTGTGCCTTTACCCTTCCGTAAGCCCAACTGAGCGTCATCTATAACATCCGCAGTTTACTTTTCCATTTTCCTGTATGCTAGTCTGTGTATTCTTCTTGGAACTTAGGCCCCAGCAAATCGCTGTGAGCAGTGGAGGCGATTAATCGCCCATGCGGAAAGTTGGTTCTCAAAGACATTTTATGTATGTAGGACTTAATACCCTATCGTCGCCGTCGTAAGGGTTGGAGGAGGTCCTACGCAATACTTGACTGGTGGCTCTAAAATCATTTTCTCATGAGCGTTTTTGTCGGGTCATCAATCTAACTGGTTTGATGCCAACTGCCGCGAGTTCCTCTCCTATACCAATTTTTCAGTCTCAGAGAAGCACTTGTTACTATCAGTTATTTGGTGTATACTGTCTCAGTCCTACTCTACAAATTTTATACTCTGCAGCACTGTCAAGCAGAATCGGAATTATTTACTGATGTCATAACACATGTCCTATCACTCAGTCACTTCTTCGTCTGAGATTTAAGCATCTTCCTGTTCTCGCCAATTCTACAGATAACATCGTCATTTCCTGTCAGTCCGCCAACATTATCAAAATATTTCTACAGCACTAGACTTCAGACGGTCTGATTATCTCCTTTTGTTGTTTTTCCGTAACTTATGACTCATTTCCTTACAAAGCTGTACTCCAAATATATTTTCTCAGAAAATGTTTTCTCAAAGTAAGGATACGTTGCACAATAATTTTGTTTCTTTCGGGGAATAATATCTTCTTCCTCTGTGGGAGTCGGCTTTTCATGTTGTCCTTGCTCCGTGCGTTTTTGTTATCTAGTTTCCGAGATGGCAGAGTTCCTTGACTCTGTCTACTTTGTGGTCACCAATTTTGATGTTAGGTTTATCCCTAATCTCGTTTACGCACCTCCTCATTACTTTCTTCAATTTACTCTCAATTAATAGTTCGTATTCATTAGACTACTCCATTTAACAATCTTGTCATTTTTCATTTAATCTGAGAGAGGCAGTGTCATCAGTGAATCTTATCATTGACATCATTTCACCGTGAATTTTAATCCCACTCCAGAACCGTCGATAGTCGGATGGAATGTTAAGGTGTTGTAAATCTACGTACCTGTCTTGCACCTTAAAATTTCGTTTTTGATTTTCCATTCTTCTTCTTCCCTGTATTTTTACTTATCGTATAGTAATCGTCTTTCGATTTTGCATACACCTGTTTTCCTGTGAATTTCGTAAATTTCGTAAATTTACTTTAATCAAGTAAAGGTAATGGACAAATAGAGGGTAGAGAAGGACATGGGAAGACAGAAATAATGGAGAGAAGGAGAGACATATAAGAGGGAAGATGAAGTAAACGGAGAGAACAAAATATTGACGTAGAGAGGTAATGTGTTCAATATGAATTCAGAAAGAGCACGCAGTCAGAGGCATGTGGAAACGGCTAATAAGATGTGTGTATTCGAATTCTCATTCTTCTCCCGCACCTGGAAAGGCGTTTATAGGTCGTGTAACAAACGATTGCTGAATCACCTATGCATATGTTAAAAACTTTAAGAGCGAAGAATTTGCTCATATTGCTTGAGCTGTATATAGAAGTTCTGTGATGATTTGATGGATTTTATTGATGACAGTTTCGAAGTTTACCACAGTCGTTGTCCCTCCTCTAAGCATCATATTATCACTCACGCGGTGTAGGAAGCAGAACCAGCAAACTTAAAAATAGAAATTCAAATTGACACTCAATGCAAAATTTTTGTGCACAGCAGAGAAAGTAGAACTTCAGATAAACGTCTTTTCTTTCTGATTCTTGTGTGGTATTCAGCAAACTTGGATCCAATCAGAGATTAATTCATAAAAACCACTCGTATTCTCACAAGGAAACTGGGGAGGGAAGAGAGAGACATTTATTGATAGGTGGAATCGCATCCGTGCTCATAATTACGGTGAAAAACATCCAACAGGCCATCATATTCCTTTTTTTTTTTTGCCTACAAACATCCCATAGATGAACACTCTCTGCACTCCTCCCTCCATCCCCAGCCATTCCACAGTTATCTCAAAATGAGCTATGGATGACTGCCCCGCAAGTTCTTGCTTGTGTAGCTAACAGGTTACCCGAATCCTACAGAGTGCTTTGTAACTTCGAAAGCGTTGAGCTCACGTGGAACCTTTTTTTTTTTTTGAGTTATAATTCTTCTGAATGGTTTGATGCTGCGCACTACTAATTTTTTTCTAGTGCCAACCTCTTCACCTCAGAGTAGCAATCGCAATCTACGTCCTCAATTATTTGCTGCATGCATTCCTATTTCCTTCTTTCTCTACAGTTTTAGCCCTCTGCAACTCCCTCTCCTACCATGGAAGTCAGCCCTGATGTCTTAACAGATGTCCTATCGTGCTGTCCCTTCTCCTTGTCAGTGTCTCCCACATATTTCTCTCCTCTCCGATTCTGCACAGAACCTCTACATTCCTTACCTTATCAGTCACCTAATTTTCAGCATGTGTCTATACCACCACATCTCAAATGCTTCGATTCTATTCTGTTCCAGTTTTCCCACAGTTCTCGTTTCACTACCATGCAATTCTGCACTCCATACGTACATTCTCACAAATTTGTTGGCCGGCCTGAGTGGCCGAGCGGTTCTAGGCGCTACAGTCCGGAACCGCGCGACCGCTACGGTCGCAGGTTCGAATCCTGCCTCGGGCATGGATGTGTGTGGTGTTCTTGGGTTAGTTAGGTTTAAGTAGTTCTAAGTTCTAGGGGACTGATGACCTGAGGAGTTGAGTCCCATAGTGCTCAGAGCCATTTGAACCATTTTTTTAACAAATTTCTTCCTCAAATTAAAACCTATGTTTGATACTAGTAGACTCGTCTTATACAGGAATTCCCTTTTTGGCATTGCTAGTCTGCTTTTGACGTCCTCCTTTCTCCGTCCGTCATTGGTTATTTCTGCTGCCTAGGTAGCAGAATTCCCTAACTTCATCTACTTCGTGACATTCATTCCAATGTTAAGTTTCTCGCTATTCTCATTTCTGCTACCTCTGATTACTTTCGTCTTTCTTCGATTTACTGTCCATCCATACTCTGTACTCACTAGACTGCCCTTTCGGTTCAGTAGAGGGATAGCAATGTCTGCAGCGAATCATATTCTCGATACCCTTTCACCGTAAATACTAGCTCCACTCCTGAGCCTTTCTTTTAGTTCCATTATTGATTCTTCGATGGACAAATTGAACAGTAAGGGAAAGACTACATCCCTATCTTACACCATTTTTAATACGAACGTTTCGTTCTTGGTCGTCCCACTCTTATTATTACCTCTTGGTTCCTGTACATCTTGTATATTACCTGTCTCTCCCTATAGCTTAACCCTATTTTTCTGTGAATTTCGAACATCCTGCACAATTTTACGTTGTCAACCGCTTTTCCCTGATGTACAAATCCTATGAAAGTGTCTTGATTTTTCTTAAGTCTTGCTTCCATTATTAACCACAATATCATAATTTTCTCTCTTGTGCCTTTACCCTTCCGTAAGCCCAACTGAGCGTCATCTATAACATCCGCAGTTTACTTTTCCATTTTCCTGTATGCTAGTCTGTGTATTCTTCTTGGAACTTAGGCCCCAGCAAATCGCTGTGAGCAGTGGAGGCGATTAATCGCCCATGCGGAAAGTTGGTTCTCAAAGACATTTTATGTATGTAGGACTTAATACCCTATCGTCGCCGTCGTAAGGGTTGGAGGAGGTCCTACGCAATACTTGACTGGTGGCTCTAAAATCATTTTCTCATGAGCGTTTTTGTCGGGTCATCAATCTAACTGGTTTGATGCCAACTGCCGCGAGTTCCTCTCCTATACCAATTTTTCAGTCTCAGAGAAGCACTTGTTACTATCAGTTATTTGGTGTATACTGTCTCAGTCCTACTCTACAAATTTTATACTCTGCAGCACTGTCAAGCAGAATCGGAATTATTTACTGATGTCATAACACATGTCCTATCACTCAGTCACTTCTTCGTCTGAGATTTAAGCATCTTCCTGTTCTCGCCAATTCTACAGATAACATCGTCATTTCCTGTCAGTCCGCCAACATTATCAAAATATTTCTACAGCACTAGACTTCAGACGGTCTGATTATCTCCTTTTGTTGTTTTTCCGTAACTTATGACTCATTTCCTTACAAAGCTGTACTCCAAATATATTTTCTCAGAAAATGTTTTCTCAAAGTAAGGATACGTTGCACAATAATTTTGTTTCTTTCGGGGAATAATATCTTCTTCCTCTGTGGGAGTCGGCTTTTCATGTTGTCCTTGCTCCGTGCGTTTTTGTTATCTAGTTTCCGAGATGGCAGAGTTCCTTGACTCTGTCTACTTTGTGGTCACCAATTTTGATGTTAGGTTTATCCCTAATCTCGTTTACGCACCTCCTCATTACTTTCTTCAATTTACTCTCAATTAATAGTTCGTATTCATTAGACTACTCCATTTAACAATCTTGTCATTTTTCATTTAATCTGAGAGAGGCAGTGTCATCAGTGAATCTTATCATTGACATCATTTCACCGTGAATTTTAATCCCACTCCAGAACCGTCGATAGTCGGATGGAATGTTAAGGTGTTGTAAATCTACGTACCTGTCTTGCACCTTAAAATTTCGTTTTTGATTTTCCATTCTTCTTCTTCCCTGTATTTTTACTTATCGTATAGTAATCGTCTTTCGATTTTGCATACACCTGTTTTCCTGTGAATTTCGTAAATTTCGTAAATTTTGTACAGTTTCATATCGTCGAACCATTTTGTAGATCGACTAATACTATGACTGTATTTTGATATTTCTTAGGACTCGTTTCCATTATCAAGCGCAACGATTTAAGTGCCGCTTTGGTGCCTTTAACTTTCCTCAGGGCAAACTGACCATCATGTAACTGATCCTCAGTTTCAGTTTACATCCTTCTGTATTTTATTCTTGTCAATAACAGGACGTATGCGCTTACTGTACAATAGATCGCGCATTGATCAATCCTTGCGGTCTTCGGGATTGTGTGAAGGACAATTTTCCGAAGTGTATTGGTAAATCTCTACACTCATAAATTCTGCACACTAGCCAGAACAGTTCTTTGTTTGTCACTTTATACAGTGATCTTAGGAATTCCAAACGAAAGTCTTCTGTGCCTTCAGTCTCGTTTGAATGCAAACCTTCAAAAGCTTTGCTAAACGCTCACTCTAATGCTTGTTCTCTATGTCTACCGCATTCCGCATCGACGCTCTTCTTGCAGTTCAGTGACGGAAGAAACTCGCAACACCATAAAATTATTAATGTATAGTAATGAAATTTTGGTAATATGTTTGCCTAGGTACCATATGTAAGTCATTACATCACAGTTTAACGTAAGCAGAGATAAGTCATTGCAAATGTGTAACGGTGGTATATTAATATCATGTGGAACCGCCAGCATGTTGAATGCAAGCATGCAAACATTCATGTATTGTGTGGTATGGGTGCCAGATAGTTTGTGGTCTGGAGTTCCACGCCCGTTGGACTTATTCGGTTAATATAGGTACTGTTAATGCTGGTTGTGAATGCTGGAGTGGACATCCGATGATTCCTGCATGTGTTCAACTGGAGACAGATAAGATGATAGAACAGGCCTACGCAACATGTCGATATTCTGTAAAGGATGTTGGATTACCACAGCTATGAGTGGACAACCGTTATCCTATTGGAAAACATCCCCTGAAAGTTTATTCACGAATGACAGCACAGCAGGTTGAATTACCAGTTAGACATAAGAATTTGCAGTCAGGGTGCGTGGGATAACTACGAGATTGCCCCTGCTGTCATATGAAATCACACCACAGACCGTAACTCCATGTATAGATACAGTGTGTCTAGCATGCAGACAGGTTAGTTGCACGCCCTAAAAAGGCCTCCTTCTAGCCAACACACCGCCATCAGTGGCAACGAGGCAGAGCCAGCTTTCATCAGAAAACATGACAGACCTTTACCCAACCCTGCAATGAGCTCTGCTTTACACCACTGAAGTCGTAGATGGTGGAGGTTTGCGGTCAGGACATTTGGCTCTGAATTGTCCTTGAAGCTGCTGCAACTGCTGCAGACGCAGTACAATGCGTCAGAGCTATACGCCGAATGCGGTGGTCTTCCCTCTCGGTAGTGCCACGTGACCGTCCAGAGCCCAGTCTTCTTGCGACAATATATTCTCGTAACCACTGCTGCCAGCAATCATACTCAGTGGCTACATTCCTGGTAAGTCTTTCTGCAGTATCCCAGAGGTAACATCCATCTTCTTGTAGCCCTACTACACGAACTCATTCAAACTCATAGAGGTATTGATAATGGCGTTTCTGAAGCCTTAAAGGCGTTTTTTGTAACTAACGTCAACTCAAACTCACCATGTCCACTGCAAAAAGTAGCTGATGCTCACGACCTTCACAGTGTGTACTTAAAGTAAACCTAATTTGCATATTCTTGGTGGTGCTACTAGCGCCAATCTTATGCTGCTGGTGGAGCGAAATTTTAATAGACGTTACCATTCAGACGTAGAAACACTCCAACTTTCGTTAATGACGCCGGACTCGTTCCTGGTTTTTGATTCTTTTTCCTCAGTGTACGTCAGCAGATAGTGTCTCTCCTTTATGGCGATCACTACATATTGTTTCCACCTGTCTGCTCTTTCCTCCGCGCTCATCAGTGAAATTTGACTTGGACATTTGTTGAAGCTTTTGCTTTTGATTTTACAGAACATATTTTAACTTTTTTTGATAGTGAATGAGAACTTCTGTCGACAATTTTTCTTCTGACTCCTTCGTACTTTCACGGCAGCGATTTCACCTTTGTCCCCCTTATGAATTAAATAGTTTTTCAGTTTCTTATAAATGTTACTCACTTCGCACATTCATCTTTGGAAGCAATTACACCTTCAGAAAATCTTTAATCAGATGAGGTCCCGTCACATCGTCAAAGTGTCAATAAAGCCATGACACGAAATGGTTCAAATCGCTCTGAGCACTATGGGACTCAGCTGCTGTGGTCATAAGTTCCCTAGAACTTGGAACTACTTAAACCTAAGTAACCTAAGGACATCACACACATCCATGCCCGAGGCAGGATAAGAACCTGTGACCGTAGCGGTCGTGCGGTTCCAGACTATAGCGCCTTTAACCGCTCGGCCACTCCGGCCGGCTCATGACACGAAATAACCACGTGGTTACCTCTTCTTGAAGCTGTGCGTCGTCATCAAAATGCTGCATAGCCAACCAGTTCTTCATTGCTGGGAATTAGTGGAAGTCTCTCGGTGCCAGGTCGGGACTGTACGGCGGATGAGGAAACAACTCCCACTTAAAAGATTCGAGAACTTCACGAGTGGCATTTGCCGTGTGGGCCCGGGCGTTGTCGTGAATCAGCAAGATCTTTGAGCCCAACTTTCCCCTGCGCTTGTTTTGTATTGCTCTTCTGAGGTTGTGCAGAGTTTGGCAATACCTTTGAGAGATTATTGTAGTGCCTGTTTCCAGGAAATCCACAAAAATCACACCTTTTCTGTCCCAAAAGAGGTAACCACGTGGTTGAAGGCGCGGGCGACCAAATTTTACGACGAAGGAATTTCCAACCTCGTCCATCGCTACGATAAGTGCCTTAATTTAAATGGCAACTATGTAGAAAAGTGGTATTTAAGTGTGGCTTTCATCTGTATATAATAAAAAAATTTCCAATACTTTATTTATTTTTAATTCCAAAACGTAATGTGCTTTGTGGATAGCCCTCGTGTAAATATATATCTATACGCTGCTAACGGAAACAGTATCATACATGTTCTGTTCAACAGCATTATCTAAATTAACACATCAATAGTTCCTAAGATTTCATTTTTAATCTGAACGCATTTTTTTCCATTAGTTGACTGCCTGCTATTTTAGTCTTAATTGCAGATGATATCGTGCAAAATGACGCAGTAGGCAACACAAAGAACTTGCTTTTGGCTAACGTGGATGAATTCCACATCCGGTAATTTCGATTACGTTCTCCCTTACTTCGCTGAGTTGTTCAAGAAACATCACATTCCAGTCCTCACCTTTACGAACAGAACCTTGTGTTCGGTCTCTAACGATCTTGTAATCGACAGGACATTAAACTATAACAATCCTTCTAGTCCGTAACTGACGTTCGAGAACGTCCTCGACGTTACCTTATTTCGTTCATTCAAACGTTGTCAAAGATTGCCTCCACTAGAGGCAAACAATACTGTCTGGACTGCAGCCCAAAGGTATCGCAAATACGTTCTGACAGAAAAGGTTTTAACCGATTTAGGGTTCTCACAATTTCCAATAGGGCTACTGAGAACACTCGTAGTTTTCATGATACGAAAACAGACCTCGCTTGTTTACATCTTAAGTCTCAGTTTTCAAGTAAGCCGATCAAACATAATCGAGGTTGTAGCATTGTATACACAGTATTCTTCAGTATACTAAGCTGAACTTGTGCCTTGGTTCTCAGTGCCAGTTAGTAGAAATGGAGTTAAAACCTCGTAGTTGGCATTCGCATTCATCCTCCACCATTTTATAGCTTCATTAACAAATTGCCAGTGCATTATTTTGTTTCATTCACTATTATAGCGTGCTCTTTCCTCGACCGATTATAAATCCTCCATTTTATATTTGTGATAGTTGGTACGTTCTACAAGATTGTTACACATCACAGAGAGGGTGTTCTCTGCTTCTTGTCTACCTCATATCCCGCGAATTCTTATAAATGTAGATTTTACTCATCGTAGATAGCACGGTGTATTCTGAGTTATGCGTCAATTTTCACAACAGATTCTAGTTTTTACAACTGAAAATACCTCTGAGAGGTATCTTGCAGCCCCTCGTATTTATATTGCTCGAAAGTGGGCCGTCCTAAGTGTCTTGTTCTGATTAATATACTCCAAATCGTTTTACTAATGCGATCTGTTCAACTAAACCTACTGCTTGCCTTCCTTCCCCTTGTATAATCCAGGTCCCTTCTTAATTCTCTCTTATATTTGCAAACGTTTCTCATTAAGAGATATAATCTTGCTGAAGACATTTTAGCAGTTGGCCCGGTGTACTCTTACAGAGATCTTCTTACTTTATTTTGTAACCGATGTCCTTCTCGAACCTCACTTTTCAGACATATCTAACCCTGACACTCGCAGACAAGATTTATGAAGCATGCTATTTGAAGACGGCTGTTTTTTCCCAAAAATTGGTTAATACCCTCCTCTTCTGAACAGCGATCTTATTAGATTGAGTCCTCAACTAATTATCTGTTCAGACAATGATGTGACACAAAATTTGCTACATTTTCCTTGTTTTCTAAACGGATCTAATGTCGGGTGCATTAGTAAAATACCCTGGTACACGAAATACAAGTTTATTAGATTGATGGTAATAGCTTAGGTGAATTTTGATGAATTGTTCTGCATCACACATTCTGATTGCTATGAAACGCGGGATTTCCTTGTTTTCTATGATCGTTTTTAGAACTGCGGTTTTAGCAGTTATATGCTTTTGGCTTTAGGTACATAGGGCTTTCCGTTTTCTTCCTCCATCAGAAGCGTATCATGTATGACCACTATGGCCACATTCCCTCGATAATAATTCATAAAATTCATCTGTTTCATTGAATGTTTTCATGTCTTTTTGTCTGTCACCACGATGTCGGCAGCTGTTCCAGAATCTTGGAATACTTCTTAGCTTTGAACCACTCTTATTTCTAAATTTAAAAGATATCTTCATTTGAGATTCATACAGATACATTCTGTAGCATCACCCGGTAATTTCGATGTTTATTAGTATCAGTTAGATAGTTGTTACAATGAATTTTGTTCGGCAAAAGAGTACAGTCATACACAGTAACTATGGCTGGTTGATAATCAATTTATAACGTTCTAGCGTATTTCATTCACAATAAGATCTGCTGGTTTTACTATCTTTCAACACCCTGCAATGGTGAACCATAATCTACAAACAAAATGGCAATGGAATATCTATGACTACCTCAGACACTAAATGAGGACTCACGCAATTGTACTGGTGATGACTTCTATTAACCCTCGATTTGGTGGCGAAAATACATGATTAAATACGGAGGTAAGCATAAAACATCATCCGAAATTGTGCTGAAAGCATTCTCTGAAAATTTCGAGAAATTCGTTCATTACTCTGTTGGTACATAGTCGACATGGATTTAGAAAACACCGTTCTTGTGAAACACAAATGACTCCTCACTCACACGAAGTGTTGAGTGCTGTTCCGTATTTCTAAATTTCCAGAAGGCTTTTGACACCGTACGTCACAAGCGGCTTGCAATCAAATTCCAAGCTTATGGAATATTGTTTCAGTTATGCGACTGGGTTTTTGATATCCTGTTAGAGATGTCTCAGTTTGTAGTAACTTACAGGAGGTCATCAAGTAAAACGAAAGTGTTTTGTGGTGCTCCCCAAACTAGTGTTACAGGCCCTCTGTTGTCCCTTATCTCTACAAGCAATTTAGGAGACAATCTGAGCAGCCATCTTATGCTATTTGCAGACGATGCTGTCGTTTATCGTCTAGTGTAGTCATGAGAAGACTAAGACCATTTGCAAAACTGTTTAGATATCAGTATGGTGAGGAGATTGGCAATGGATAATAAATAATGAAAAGAGTGACGTCATCCATATGAGTGCTAAAAGTAATCGGTTAAAGTTCAGTCAGACGATAAATCAAACAAATCTAAAGGCCGTAAATTCGACTAATTACCTGGGTATTACAATTACGAATAACTTAAATTTGTAGTAACACATAAAATATATTGTGGGGCAGGCGAACTAAAGACAGCGTTATACTGGCAGAACACTTATAAGCTGCAAAAGATCTACTAAAGTGATTGCCTGCACTACGCTTGTCCATCGTCTTTTAGAGTACTGCTGCGCGGTGTGTGACTCTTAAAGGATAGGATTAACGAAGAACTATGAGAAAGTTCAAACAAGGGCTGCACGTTTTGTGTTACCGAGAAATAGGGGAGTGTGTGTCACGGACATGAAACAGGATTTGGGGTGGACGTTATTTACACAAAGGCTTTTATCGTTGCGGCGGAATTTTTCGCGAAATATCAGTCACTGTCTTCCTATTTCGATTGGGAAAATATTTTGTTGACGCCGAACTACATAGGGAGATATGATCCTCAGAATAAAATAAGGTAAATCAGAGGTCGCACAGGAAGATAAATGTATTCGTTTTATCCGCGCACTGTTCGAGTGTGAAATAATAGAGAATTAGTGTGAAGGTAGTTCGGTGAAGCCTCTGCCAGGTACTTAAGTGCGATTTGCGGAGTATCCACGTAGGTGTAGATGTAGAACTACTGAATTATGTGTGTGACATTTCATATCATACTCAATCATCGAGTACATTGGTAATAAATTTATTATGCTGTTCAAATAGCACTTTCTGTGTTACAGCCACTACGAATTGCGAATTGATAACAAGCGGTATTACCAGATAAAATCGTGATTCCATCGACATTTGCAGACGAACAAATTGTGTGATCCGGTAGGATCATGTGTTCTGTGTCAAGATAATTGAAACAGCAAATTGTCAGCTAATAAAATCCTCGTCCGATTCCGCACCCCCACTCACTTTAATCAAGTGCCCGCCACACATCGCCATCATTTTGTAATTCGTTGTTCACTGCTAACCACTGGATACCTGTGCACATTTGCGGTTTGGTAGTCAACCGCTTAGTGAACTTTTAATGTCTGTTTCTCACTGCACTGTCCAGTAAATTTGCGGTATTTCATTGTTTTGCTTCTATTCCTGTCAGGATGGTGATATGCGGTGTGTGGGGCTAGTTTTAATAACTTCTGTTTACCACTAAAGCTTTCCAGGTGTTGTATAGCTCTTTGCATAATCATTAACCTCCACGTAATTGAGGGTCATTTACTCGCGTGCCAGAGCGTTCAATATCAGAGGTGCACTGTTCTGTGATGCACACACAAAGGATTCTTTTTTTACTTTTTCCCCTAACGCAACAAACGCTTGCATACGATGTTGGGATTACTTTTATTCACGTAATTATTTTAATAAGATTTAATATTTTAATTTGAGGATCCAGCAGGCATGAGAGTACGAGGAGAGGCAGTTGAGACGCTCCACACAAATAAAGAGACGGACGTGCTATTTTCTGATTTATAGTGGACAGTTGCTGAATTTTCTAGATTTGTTAATAATTGTAGACTCCGAATTATAGCAACATTCTGAAGTATGTAACAATATACTTCTATACATTGCGTTGGAATAAATCTTTGGAGAGGATTAGACATAACATGTGTGGAACTGGATCAAATATCAGGAATGCGATAGGGTCGCCAACCATTGTCCGACCGCCAGAAGAACGGGTCTCACAAATGTGTGCCCAAGTAAGCCAACTCAGGTACGCCTCGTGTGTTTACAACAGTCATGGTCAAAACATGTGTTCAAATTGTTGACTTGAAGGATATACACACATTAAAAAGCGATTCCAGGCACGTTATGGTGTCATGTAAAATCATGACTCTGAGCACTATGGGACTTAACATCTGAGGTCATCAATCCCCTAGAACTTAGAACTACTTAAACCTAACTAACCGAAGGACATCACACACTTCCATGCCCGAGGCAGGATTCGAACCTGCGACCGTAGTGGTCGCGCGAATCCAGACTGTAGCGCCTAGAACCGCTAGGCCGCACTGGCCGGCCAATCACGCCGTATAACATTGTCCAGAATCATTATATAAAATGTATCACACAAATGTTGTTTGGCTGCTACAGCGATATTACTAAACAATTAAGCTTTCTTGTAACTTTATTCGTTGAAAAGATGTGAACCGTAGTGCGCCTTTTTAAAATCGCACCCTATATTTCTTGTTCGATAATCTACTTCCTCTCCTAAGGATCTAATCAAGAACATATCACACTGTACCATTCACTTAAACATGACATTCTTAAAAACGAAACATGAAATCGATTTTGCCTCTTCCGTACTATCACGCAGCGCAAGTTCTCTAGGTCGTGTAATTATCCACTTGCTGCAGCTGACGCTAACAAATTGAAACACATGGTAAACGCACAACGCTCGTTCTATCAACTGCCTTCAGTTGAAGGTTAGAGAAGCTTTGTTGTTCAACAATTTGTATTCATCTGCCCCGAATACCGAATTTCTGTAGTTGATTAAATTACGTTGGCAATGTGATTATCTTTCCTATGTATCAATTATACGTTAAGTACGTTTCATTATAATTTATTTGCGACCTCAGTAGATTTCCTACATTTATTCACCTGCGAGAGAGGCGAGCAGCAGTCAAGTTGCTGACTTCATATACGAGTGAGCCTTAACAAGACAGAACTGAACATTTGCAACAAGATATAACTTTCTATGACATCATTGTTGTACAAAACATTACAAATTCCTATTTTCTCGATTATTAGAAGCACGACGCCACAACTCGGTTTCAGGATCTTCTGTTGCTCTTTGGCTGTCGACCCGGGACGTATAGTGGCCAGCAATTTTCTCTCTGGTCCCGGCAGCGAAGATGCTGTCTCCGTTCGTTGTGCCGCCCTCTCCGTACATGAAACATAAAAAGTAAATACAAACTTTAGTCAATTCACAACCATTACAAATATTACAAAAATACATCAACAAAAAACTAAATTAAACTTATATTCACCTGCAAACTGGGCTGACACTGGTGGATGGGTGACGCTTCAATTTCGCGTCCCACTACATACCACACCCACAAGCTCAGTTTGTCAGGTTTTAACCGAAAATAAAACTTCTTCTATATACAATATTTAACTGTTAATATTATACAATTTTCCTCACATTTTAAGTAATCTGAAGTCCTTGCTCTTAGATAGATTCAATCCTTTTATGACGATATTGTTGTGACTATTTGTCATTTCCTTTTAATTGTGCTATTATGGTAATTCACAATCGAATATATGGAGAGTACACCTTTTCATTTAATAGTTGCTAGTAAATAATAATTTAGTACGTCCTTTAACGTTGTTACATTAGGACAGAGCGTTCAAATTGTGATAGATTAGTTTCATTTTTATTCATTTACTAGAGTTATTCTTTCCCTAAAAGTATATTACTAATAAGTTTCTCACAGTAACTAATAGTACTATTTACTTTACGTCGTTCTTTTCCCTAATGCTTTATTTATGCCTGAGGTCAAGAAGAAATCAAGCAAAACTTTCTTTAGAATCTCGGCGCAGCTTTCTTTACCTTTGAACACTTTGTTGGGTAATGGCAATTTATTTAGGAGAAACAAGCGAGAGAGCCTCGTTTGGTGTGTTCTATATTAACACTATTACAAATCTCTATTAAAGGCACTCAGCTATGTTCTCGTGAGCCATTCAGCTCTGGACGCCCATGGTCCCTAAAATTATTAACCATCCCCTTTGGTTCCTACTATCCGAGTAAATATAAAATATACAAAATTCCTTCTGACCTAATAACAAACTTTCTTCCACATAAATCCCCTTTTAGTTATCTTCCTCCTTTTGAAGTACCGGTAGATTATTGTAGAACACTTGTTTAAACTTTCTGTTATTTCTTTAACATAACACGTAACTATCACGAAAAACTTCACATGAATAAACTATGAAAGCTCTTCCGTATGTGACATATACTAAATATTAACTTATTTAGGAATGGAGGGTTTCATTTGATCAACACTATATAATCCTTTAATTACACCTGATGAAGGTTGCATAAGAAGTAACGCTTTGGGATATACAATCTTATGTACAACATATGGACCTTCAAAGATAAAGAAGAATTTTCTACATTCCTTATTGATCTTCGAACTTTTAGGATGAGATCGTACTAACACAAGGTCTCCTACCTCAAATGAGGGTTCTATAGCATGTTGATTATAACTTTTAATTCTCCGTTCAGCATTTTTCGCAAACTTTTTCGTCTGGGATGCATTGTTGGATCTCATTTACTGGTGGCCAAGGTAGAGCAGCTAGTAAAGGCTCACCTATAATTCGTTTGCCTAAAATTTCTGTAGGTGATAATCCCGTCGTTATATGAGGCAATTCATTTAATATCTTTTCGAATTCAGGCATTAATTTGGCCCACCGAGTATGTTTATGTGCACAATAAGTTCTACATAATCGTCCTATTTCTTTCATGACTCTTTCTGCTAAATTACTTTGAGGGTGATATTTCGAAATTAAGATATGTTTGATTCCATATTGTTTTATCATATTTTGAAACTTTTGACTAATAAAGGCACTATCGTTGTTAGACGTACGTCGTTTAGGAATGCCCCAGTTAACAAAGTAATTTCGGGTAAGACAGCGTATAACGCTTGCGGTATTCGCTCGTTTCAAAGTATACAGCTTAACATGTTTGGACCAACTTTCCATTACAACAAACACATAAGTAAATCCACCTGAACTACGAGGCAAAGGGCCGAAAAAATCTAATGCCAGTAGATCACACAGACCTCGAGGAATTACAGGATATAATTTATAACGCTTAGGTTTGTTATTAATTTTAACCTTTTGACACGATTCACAAGTCCTAATAATACTTCTCACAATACGGGACATGTTTTTTAAATAATAATACTTCATTAGGTGTTTAATACATTTATGAATTCCAAAATGGCCGTATCCTTCATGAATATAAGTAATTAATTCGTACACAACAGTTTTCGGAATGCAGATTTTCCATCTCTGGTGCTCCCTCTGTGCTTTCCAATACAACAAGTCGTTGAAATATAACCACACACCCCGGGTGTTAACTGTTTCATCCCCATTATTAAGGTTTTGTATAAGTGCCCTATATTGATCGCCATTTCTTAGATTGCATCTAATAGCAGTTACTATCCGTTTAACCTTACGTTCGTTCTCCTGAGTTAAAAGGAAATAAACATGGTAATTTGTTCCTGGTTCTTCTGCAATTTTAATATTCTCCATTCCTACTGGAAGTCTCGACAAAGCATCCGAAACTACATTTTGAGGTCCTTCTATATACCTAATTTCGTACTGAAATTCTTGCAAGCATAATACCAACGTAATAATCTACGGTGAAGTAACCGACAATTGTTCAAAAAGGTTAAAGCCTGATGATCAGTATATACAATTGTTTTTCTTCCAATTAATAGTCTTCTAAATCTTTGAAAATCCCATACCACTGCGAGAGCTTCCTTCTCGGTTACAAAATAACTTCTTTCATGTTTATTTAAAGTTCTACTAGCGAATGCAATAGTCTGATATAATACCTTTTCATTGGTCAGATCACCTTGGAATATTACGCAAGACACACCATAATCAGAGGCATCTGTACACATACAAAAGTCCTGATTGGAACCTGGATGGTATAACATTTTGGCTTCTGTTAACGCACCCTTTATCTTATTAAAAACTTCCTCTTCCTCTTTTCCCCAGAGCGATACTGATTTCTCTTTTAATAAATCCAGTAAATTAGGATTAACAATGTCCGGCCCTGGAAGAAATCTTCTCAACAATCCTACCATTTCCAAGAATGATTTCAGTTGTCTTTGATTCCTAGGACTCGGGCATCGAGCAATAACTTCAATACGTCCTGGGTCTGGCCTAATACCTTTACTGTCCACTATATGCCCCAAAAATCTCACTTCCTCCTTCCCGAAGTAAGACTTAGATAATTTTTAAGTAATTCCTTTGTCAATTAAACGGTTAAACAATTCCCGTAATATCGTTACGTGTTCTTCCCACGTTTTAGTGGCTACCAAAATATCATCTACATATAAAATAATCTTTTGTAATAATTGCTGACCCAAAGCAGAATCTAATGCCCTAATGAAAGTTGACACTGGTATATTAAGTCCAAAAGGTAAAACTGGGAACTGATATGATATGCCTTCAAAAAGAAAAGCCGTATGTTGCCGTGAATCTGGGTGTAATATTACTTGATGGTAGCCAGCAGTTAAATCCATTGTACTGATATAACGAGAACCCGCAATCTTAAGAAGTACGTCCTCCATAGGAATAGGTCTGCCTCTTTCCATCTCTATAATTTTGTTTAATTCCCGAGCATCCAGAACCAGTCGTACCCCACCAGTAGCTTTCTTAACTACCCACAAAGGACTGTTAAAAGCACTACATGATCGTTCGATAATATTTAGTCCTAGCATCTTACTTATTTCTCTACTAGCCAGTTCTTTGAATTGTACTGGAATAGGATAAGGTTTCTTAAAGAATGGTTTTTGATCTTTAATCTTAAATTTACAAGCGTAATCTTTGATTCTCCCCGGTTCATCTGAGAAGACAACTCTAAATTCTAACAATAATGATTCCAACTCTTCCTTTTCTCGTTCGGATAGACAATTCGTAGAATAACATTTTTCTTTCACTTCGGTTTCGATACTAATACTAGCCTCACATTGGTATACTTCATATTCAAGATCACTAAAATCTGTTAATAGATTTATGGTCTGTGTGTACTCAATCTTTAAAGATTCGTAGCAATTTTCAGGTACTTGATTATTAGAAAACCTCACTTTAAAAGCACATGCCTCTTTATGGATGGTTAAGGAAGAGTCTTTAAAATCTAATATAGCTTTATATTTACATAGCCAATCTATACCTAAATTATGGCCACATTTAAGTTGGCTACGACGAGTACAGAGTGAGCAATTAATTGTTTAGCAGTTTCAAAAGTTAAATAAACTTCCTCAGTGACAATTTGAGTCCTTTTACCAGTAACTCCTATAATTTTCACCCCACTTACAGTTAAGGTTTGGAAATTCCAATATTTTCTTTTAAGCTGAAATAATTCTTTAGATAAAGTACTTACTTCGCTACTCGAATCGATTATAATATATACTTCGGTATCTTTAATATAACCTTTAATAACGGGTTTATAAGCTATATTCTCCCTTATCTGATTGTCTTCCTGATGTAAATCTTTTGGCAGCTTAATGATAAATTGCAATTGGTTGTTGTTTAACCTTGACTAACAGTTCCCTTTATTTGACCCGTACTAAAGGACTTCACTAGTTTTCCGAACTTCCTATGATAACGTCACCTACAACTTGACCTTCATTAATTACTTGAGGGTGATTTATCTCATTATCGTTATTGTGTAATTTCCGCATTTTAGTTATTACCACGATTTTGTTGGCTCTCTTTATCTTTAAATTGACGTTTTATATAACAAAACCGGCTATGATTATTGTTGTTAAATTTTCGTGGTTCCGAATTATTATTATTTCGAGGATTGTCATTTCTACCAAATCTGAATATCTCGTCTTCCCTTTCTCTATTAAGTATATCTAACTGTTCTAAATATCCTAATAATTCGCAAGGTTGTGACCATTCCCTTTCTATCATTCTTTCCTTTACATAATATGGCAACCTACTAATTAGGACTCGTATTAGATGACTTTCAATAATTGGTTCTTCAATTAATTTAGCACTGTTTAAATGCCATTCGAAATAATTCCTATAACATCCCCATCGTTTAGAATATGGAGGAGGGTCTAACAACTCTAAAGTTAAGTGTTGTTGTTTCCCTCTTGACCAATTATTTTGTTTAAACTGCTTAACAAAATCATCCCAGTCCCTAAATTCAGTTCTATGCAGTGATGCCCATTCCGCAGCTTCTGCTTCTAAATCTCCTATTACAAATTGAATCCGTTTTTCATTACTCCATTTAGAAGATAATGAAGTTTCAAAAGCTTTTATAAAGTTTATAGGATGAAGTTCACCTCCTGGTTTGAATACAGGAAATCGACTTGCTACATTTGAATTTGTCATTATATCATCCCAACATTCTGCGAGATATAGTTCGATTTTGTTTAGATTGCAGAGACGGAGTTGCGTCGGATTTGCTTGCCATGATTTCTTTATTTGTATTGTTGTCGTCCGAGCTAGCAAACACGATGCGACTGTTGTCTCTGATTACGTTATTACTTCTACTACTTGAAATGTTTTCATTATTATCTAATTCCGATAACCGTTAGTAATTTCCAGTATTTGCATTTCTGTATTGGATACACGGTTACCTAATATCGATTCTTCACTGTGTTCACGATGTGAACGCTCTGTACCTTCGTCAATGTTATTATCTTTGGAAGTCTCAAGGTTACTGCATATTTCGGTAGTTAAAAATTTCATGTTTTCTATTTCAGTACGATATTTTTATACTTGATGAGTTAATGACTCTAATTCTACATTATATATTGAAGAAATCTCTTCAGGTTTGGTAGAAACCTCTTTAATAGATTCTAATAATTCTCTACGAACAGTTTCTGTTTGCATAGAAAATTCATCTCGTAACTTATGGTTATTTTTCTCTGTTTCATTTACAATTAAGACATTGATGTTATCTAGTCTCTTGGTTAAGTCAGTAATATCATTTCGCAAGCGAGCTTTTTCCTCACGCGATTCCTGGCTGTGCTCTTCTAACCTTTTACAATTATCAGCAATCTTATTACTAAATCCTACTAGTTTTTCCTGAATTTCAACTTTAGAAGCCTCTTTTTTATCACTTAATTCTCGACTGGTTTCATTAAGATGTTCCTGTAACCTGTCTGTAGATTTTGTTAGCTCCCCTTTTAATCTAGCATTAGACTGTTTCAATTCCTCTTTCAATCTAGCAGTAGATTCTTCATTAGATTGTTTCAATTCCTCTTTTAATCTAGCAGTAGATTCTTCGTTAGACTGTTTTAATTCCTCTTTTAATCTAGCAGTAGATTCTTCGTTAGACTGTTTTAATTCCTCTTTTAATCTAGCAATAGATTCTTCGTTAGACTGTTTTAATCTAGCAGTAGATTCTTCGTAAGACTATTTTAATCTAGCAGTAGAGTCTTCGTTAGACTGTTTTAATTCCTGTTTTAGTTCCTCTTTTAATCTAGCAGTGGATTCTTCGTTAGATTGTTTTAGATTAGCGATCGCCCTAAAAAGGGATCTCATGCCCCTATCGGACATAGATTGCTCTTCGTCTGACATTTCACTTCCCGACATTATTGTAAGATAATAACTAGTTACACGCGCAGACATGTAATCAACTATCCTATTAAAAGCACACTCCCTATGTACAACACTCCACTTCCAACTTGAAACAGACTCACCGGACACTAATATTGTAGTTTGTAGTTCTCGGTGATCAGTGTGCTGCTATGGGCTGCTGAAGTAACAACCGTCGATGCAGCCGCTGAGATGCTGCGACCCCGCTTCCGCAACCGGCAGGACGCTGAGTCGAACACTGGGGACGTCACTGGCTGCAACCACGCCCGACCCACCGTTGACAGGCGAAGCCCTCAGCAACACCTCTAATACCAGCCGGAGGAACGCCCCCAGCTGACGTACTGGGCCTGTTAGTTTAGGAGAAAAAGATTTTCGGGGTTTGCAGCGTTCAGCTGCTGCCCAACAGAGGCACCTGCTCGTAGAATAACTGCGTGACCGTACTGTTTGGCTGCGCTCCGTCAACTGCCCACACCCGCGAAGTCGCCGCTGGCTGATAAAGGCTCCACGAAGACTCTCGTTGACTTCCGAAGGACTCTTGATGTTTTAATTGTTTCGTACCTGTGTGTCTTAGTTGCACACAAGTCCTGTTTTTAAGGTCGCCACGGTGTTGTGTAATGACGTAAGTTTTGTATAAATGGTTTTCTTTTGACATACGACCATGTGCAGACTTCGTCACCTACGTCAGTTACAGCACCCTTCAATATTATTTAAGTTCTTTTTAAATTGTCTGTAAATGGTTCTTGAACGAAACTGTAATTAAAACATCATCATTTGAGTCATGTGCGCAGAATTACGTCACTCAGTCCAATTGCTTAGCCTAAACTTTTTCAATTTAGATGTCGTTTGTTTCTCCCCAGAACTTATATTAATGCAGGTTATCTGCTTTGATAGATATTAGAGCCACATTGAATAAACTTTCAAGACTCAAACTCGTGATGAACGCTGTCAAAAATTAATAATCTTGTCAAATGAATTACTTAACATAATTCTTCATAAATAAATTCTCGGAACAAGTATTTAAACTTTTGTAGCATCCACTAGTTTATTATCTTCCTACGTATAGACGTGAACCTGAGCCTTAACAAGACAGAACTGAACATTTGCAACAAGATTAAACTTTCTATGACGTCATTGTTGTACAATGCACATTTTTAGAAGCACGACGCAACAACTCGGTTTCAGGATCTTCTGTTGCTCTTTGGTTGTCGACCAGCGAAGTATAGTGGCCAGCAATTTTCTCTCTGTTCCCGGCTGTGAAGATGCTCTCTCCGTTCGTTGTGCCGCCCTCTCCGTACATGAAACATAAAAAGTAAATACAAACTTTAGTCAATTCACAACCATTACAAATATTACAAAAATACATCAACAAAAAACTAAATTAAACTTATATTCACCTTCAAACTGGACTGACACTGGTGGATGGGTGACGCTTCAATTTCGCGTCCCACTACAATGGACCTTGCTTTTGTCCAATGGTTGGTCAAAATAACTTGCTTTCCCTTGATTCCGGGTCTGCGTACAAAAACCATACTGCTTTAGAGCAAACTATCCTTTCTGAGAAGTGTGACACAGCATTTCATACCATCTGGAAGCACTGGACAGATACAGCCTCTGGATTTTCCGTGACTATAATACATCTGTCTGTATCTACGCCTTAGGATGTAGTCAGTTTCACGATGACCTCCAGGATACACTGTTTACATTCGGCCGCATGCCATCACATTCCATCAGTTCTCATCATCACGTTACGCCAATATGATTCAATTCGCCTTCTTTAAAAGTGGATACGCAGCTGAATGTCCTCCATGGTTTTGAACTCCCAAGGAGTTCGGCTTCGATCTTGATGTTGTGAACGTTTGTGATCACTGTGGCGCGCCGTTTTTAATTTGGTGTTCATGGTGCAAGTTACTGATTTCTTTTGAACATTTTTTGTATGTCGACGATGTTCACTTTGATGTTGTTGTGGTCTTCAGTCCTGAGACTGGTTTGATGCAGCTCTCCATGCTTCTCTATCCCGTGCAAGCTTTTTCATTTCCCAGTACCTACTGCAACCTACATCCTTCTGAATCTGCTTAGTGTATTCATCTCTTGGTCTCCCTCTACGATTTTTACCCTCCACGCTGCCCTCCAATACTAAATTGGTGATCCCTTGATGCCTCAGAACATGTTCTACCAACCGATCCCTTCTTCTGGTCAAGTTGTGCCACGAACTTCTCTTCTCCCCAATCCTATTCAATACTTCCTCATTAGTTATGTGATCTACCCATCTGATCTTCTGCATTCTTCTGTGGCACCATATTTCGAAAGCTTCTATTCTCATCTTGTCCAAACTATTTATCGTCCATGTTTCACTTCCATACATGGCTACACTCCATACAAATACTTTCAGAAATGACTTCCTCACACTTAAATCTATACTCGATGTTAACAAATTTCTCTTCTTCAGAAATGCATTCCTTGCCATTGCCAGTCTACATTTTATATCCTCTCTACTTCGACCATCATCTGTTATTTTGCTCCCCAAATAGCAAAACTCCTTTACTACTTTAAGTGTCTCATTTCCTAATCTAATTCCCTCAGCATCACCCGACTTAATTAGACTACATTCCATTATCCTTATTTTGCTTTTGTTGATGTTCATCTTATATCCTCCTTTCAAGACACTGTCCATTCCATTCAACTGCTCTTCCTAGTCCTTTGCTGTCTCTGACAGAATTACAATGTCATCGGCGAACCTCAAAGTTTTTATTTCTTCTCCATGAATTTTAATACCTACTCCGAATTTTTCTTTTGTTTCCTTTACTGCTTGCTCAATATTCAGATTGAACAACATCGGGGAGAGGCTACAACCCTGTCTTACTCCCTTCCCATCCACTGCTTCCCTTTCATGTCCCTCGACTCATAACTGCCATCTGGTTTCTGTACAAATTGTAAATAGCCTTTCGCTCCCTGTATTTTACCCCTGCCACTTTTAGAATTTGCAAGAGATAATTCCAGTCAACATTGTCAAAAGCTTTCTCTAAGTCTACAAATGCTAGAAACGTAGGTTTGCCTTTCCTTAATCTTTCTTCTAAGATAAGTCGTAAGGTCGGTAATGCCTCACGTGTTCCAGTGTTTCTACGGAATCCAAACTGATCTTCCCCGAGGTTGGCTTCTACTAGTTTTTCCATTCGTCTGTAAAGAATTCGTGTTAGTATATTGCAGCTGTGACTTATTAAACTGATAGTTCGGTAATTTTCACATCTGTCAACACCTGCTTTCTTTGGGATTGGCATTGTTATATTCTTCTTGAAGTCTGAGGGTATTTCGCCTGTTTCATACATCTTGCTCACCAGATGGTAGAGTTTTGTCAGGACTGGCTCTCCCAAGGCCGTCAGTAGTTCCAATGGAATGTTGTCTACTCCGGGGGCCTTGTTTCGACTCAGGTCTGTCAGTGCTCTGTCAAACTCTTCACGCAGTATCATATCTCCCATTTCATCTTCATCTACATCTTCTTCCATTTGCATAAAATTGTCCTCAAGTACATCGCCCTTGTATAGACCCTCTATATACTCCTTCCACCTTTCTGCTTTCCCTTCTTTGCTTAGAACTGGGTTTCCATCTGAGCTCTTGAAATTCATACAAGTCGTTCTCTTATCTCCAAAGGTCCCTTTAATTTTACTGTAGGCAGTATCTATCTTACCCCTAGTGAGATAGGCCTCGACATCCTTACATTTGTCTTCTAGCCATCCCTGCTTAGCCATTTTGCACTTCCTGTCGATCTCATTTTTGAGACGTTTGTATTCGTTTTTGCCTGCTTCATTTACTGCATTTTTATATTTTCTCCTTTCATCAAATAAATTCAATATTTCTTCTGTTACCCAAGGATTTCTACTAGCCCTCGTCTTTTTAGCTACTTGATCCTCTGCTGCCTTCGCTACTTCATCCCTCAAAGCTATCCATTCTTCTTCTACTGTATTTCTTTCCCCCATTCCTGTCAATTGTTCCCTTATGCTCTCCCTGAAACTCTGTACAACCTCTGGTTCTTTCACTGTATGCAGGTCCCATCTCCTTAAATTCCCACCTTTTTGCAGTTTCTTCAGTTTTAATCTACAGGTCATAACCAATAGATTGTTGTCAGAGTCCACATCTGCCCCTGGAAATGTCTTACAATTTAAAACCTGGTTCCTAAATCTCTGTCTTACCATTATATAATCTATCTGATACCTTTTAGTATCTCGAGGGTACTTCCATGTACACAACCTTCTTTCATGATTCTTAAACCAAGTGTTAGCTGTGATTATGTTGTGCTCTGTGCAAAATTCTACCCGGCAGCTTCCTGTTTCATTTCTTAGCCCCAATCCATATTCACCTACTATGTTTCCTTCTCTCCCTTTTCCTACACTCGAATTCCAGTCACACATGACTATTAAATTTTCGTATCCCTTCACAATCTGAATAATTTCTATTATTTCATCATACATTTCTTCAATTTTTTCGTCATCTGCAGAGCTAGTTGGCATATAAACTTGTACAACTGTAGTAGGTCTGGGGTTCGTATCTATCTTGGCCGCAATAATGCGTTCACTATGCTGTTTGTAGTAGCTTACCCGCATTCCTCTTTTCCTATTCATTATTAAACCTACTCCTGCACTACTCCCATTTGATTTTGTGTTTATAACCCTGTAGTCATCTGACCAGAAGTTTTGTTCCTCCTGCCACCGAACTTCACTAATTCCCACTATATCTAACTTCAACCTATCCGTCTTCCTTTTTAAATTTTCTAACCTACCTGCCCGTTTAAGGGATCTGACATTCCACGCTCCGATCCGTAGAACGCGTTTTCTTTCTGCTGATAACGACATACTCTTGAGTAGTCCCCGACTGGAGATCCGAATGGGGGACTATTTTACCTCCGGAATATTTTACCCAAGAGGACGCCATCATCATTTAATCAGACAGTAAAGCTGCATGCCCTCGGGATAAATTACGGCTGTAGTGTCCCCTTGCTTTCAGCCGTTCGCAGTACCAGCACAGCAAGGCCGTTTTGGTTATTGTTACAAGGCCAGATCAGTCAATCATCCAGACTGTTGCCCTTGCAACTACTGAAAAAGCTGCTGCCCCTCTTCAGGAACCACACGTTTGTCTGGCCTCTCAACAGATACCCCTCCATTGTGGTTGCACCTACGGTAGGGCTATCTGTATCGCTGAGGCACGCAAGCCTCCCCACCAACGGCAAGGTCCAGGGATCATGGGGGGGATGTTCACTTTGTGAAGTGTAATACTTACATCTCATAGAAGGTTGATCTCTGCACCTCCCGAATACTCTTTTCCTGTCGCCCTCCTAATGCAAATTGTCATTTATTAGCAGCTAATATTTCTCGTGTCATCATTGTTAACACACTTCCAAATGAGCCTTAGTAGAGATCACACTTGTGATTATGGGTCTGACAGTCAAGGTTAAATGAAGCAAAGTAAGCTTAACAAGGAACGATTCATATACCATTAATCATATTTAAGTCAGCACCTCATTCCAAGATTAAGTTTCTTTATCGATATATATGCTCATTATTTCTTGTGACAAATGTATCTCAATTGGAAAGCAGGGTCTCAGATTACAGAATCATTGCTACGAATAAGAACAATTAGCATAAACATGTCCAGGTGTGCATTGTAGTTCAAAAAATGCTCCATTACTCACGAATTATAAGTTTTCAACATTTAAACAACTACAGAAAGTATATCTTTCAATATAGCGCTGTTTGAGGAAGTATTAGAAGTATTTATTGTTGGCCACTTCTCGGTGGGTAGAAGAATTTCGTAGATGCAAAATATATTCCTGCTAATATGGACTAAATCAAGTGCATTGAATATTCACATTCTAACTCAAACTGTAGTAGTGGAAAGAGTGGAGTACACATTTTAAAGTCTTTTCCATTGATTAAGTTTATTTACAAAGGACTAGGAACTATTTTATACAGTTTACAGTATATGCAATTAATGATTGCGACAAATACTTGACTGATTTGTAAATTAAATAATATGCCAAACATTTTAAACATTCCTCATCTATGATCACATCTTCGTATGTTGCGTGTGCATTTAGTATTTACGATGACGTCTCCAATAATTTATAAGTGAAATTGCATTCCAAAGTTTAGCACTTCCCACGTTTTAGAAAACAATATTGCCTAATATTTCCGGATGAATAATTAAATAAAAATTATATTTTTTGTACATTATTTTCCTGACATTATCTCCATTATGGACGGCTTCCTCATTATTAAAGTATGAAAGTAATAGCGCATCTAATTGATAGCTAATCTTTAGAAAATGATAGCATAGGAAATAGAAAATCCATTGCGCGGCTCTATACCAGTGAATGGAGCGTACTCGCTCGGCATGCCACATAAATACCATCTGATAATGAGCTGCTACGCAGCTCAAAACCGGTCATAGTTTACTGAAATATATGTATTTAAAAAGGCGAATGGTTGCAATGATTTCTAAAAACCTTCACACAAATCTGTGACTGGTTGAAATCCTCAGCTTTGAATACCAAACCAGTTGCAAAGTTGCTAGAGAGAAATTATTGTTTTACGATAGCAAATTTGAATTATGTCACGAGTAATAAAGAGAATATTACTGTCAAAGAAGAATGCTTATCAACCACCGTATATCACGCTAACAACAATGAACCGAAGATCGAACGTGTGGCTTCATGGATGAGAACCTGTTCATGTCAGTCGATGCCAAATTGATATAATATAATTTATGAAGGAGGTCGTTCAAATGATAGAGCGTTGGGTACTTAGGGACGATTACTGTAATATAATTTTTCAGCTGTTTTTACAGGAAAAGTATTTACGAGTGTATACTAGATACACACTCTGCTAATAAATAAATAAATACGTGAATGTCGCGCTGATGTACCTAACCGTTAAAATTACCAAATAGTTGCTCAGTAGTAGTTGCTCTGTAGAAGCCGGGAAAATACTACATAGTCACATAAATCTCAAATTGTTTATCTTCTTTTTTACTTGGTTCATATGAAGAACATCATTTACTCCACGACCAAATGCAGTTTCATGAAATAAGAGATCTTTCTGCTTCTGCTTTCATGCCCAACTAGGTCTAGCGGATGTATATGTGAAGAGAAATTGTAAACTATAAGTGAGTCGTGTTACAAATATTGATCACATTGAAGCTTCTCAATAAAGGTCGATGTTTACCTGAAGATGTTATTTCGGCATCAAACGTCGTAACCGATATGAGATCAGTGAATAGCGATAGCCACCCATCACATCGTGTTGCAGTTTTTCCTGTGGAACGCATTCTGTGGTTTCCACCGCCGAGTGCTTTCAACAGCGGATTGAGGTTTAGGACAGACGGTGTAAATTTAATGATGCGCAGCGGATTGTGTATCATTAACTTTTCGCTAGCAGGACGTCTCGATACTTGGAGGAAATAGGCAGTTTCGTGGCCAGGTGCCAGGATACTGTGCGACTCGCACCGAAACTTATCGTGAAACCTAGTACGACATTACACGGAGGTATGCCTTAGGGCGTAATAGGTGCAGTGCAATGAGCACTGTTCGCATCACTTACTCCGTACATGAATTTCGTAGATGAAAAATATAATCTTACAAATATGGACTACATCAAGTATGTTTAATATTTACATTCGGTCTATCTCAAACAATAGTAATAGAAAGAGTAAGAGTACACATAAATAAAGTTACCAGTATTTCCATGTGAACCGAGTACATACTCCGACTAGTGTTGCATTGGTGATTGCTCTCGCTGGGTTTCCTGTGACTATGATATTAGCGGAAGAGTTTTGTTACACTTGGAAGGAAGTGATCAACATAAAGAGCGGTCATGGAAAAACTCATCTTTTTACGGCTCTCCGACACTATTATTGCTCTTTCAGCCTAAATTTTGCTCCATCATATTCCAAAGTGAGACCCGCCCTCTAACATCCATTGTCCTTCTTTCTTGGAGATCACATGATCTATTCAATTGAGGACCAGATTGGCGCGATGCGACCACCCACAAATTTCCGTCCTGTGCCAACTTTTTCATCTGAGAGTAGCGCTTGCAACACACGTTCTCAATTATTTCCCAGACGAATTCCAATATCAGTTTTCCTCCATAGATTTTATCCTCTACAGCTCCCTCTAGCATCATGGAAGGTTTTCCATGATGTTTTACTTATATCACATGATCCTCTCCCTTCTTCTCATCAGTTTTTCCATAAATTCTCTTCCGCGTCGATTCTGCGCAGAACCTCCTTGTTCCTTACCTTATCAGTCCACCTAATTTTCAGCATTCTTCTGCAGTACCACATTTCAAATGGTTCGACTATCTTCTGTTCCGACTTTCCCAAGTCCATGTTTCACTGCCACACAGTGCTGTGTGCCAAACGTGCATTCTCAGAAATTTCTTCCTCAAATTAAGACCTATGTTTGATACCGGTGGACTTCTCTCAGCCAAGAACTCCCTTTCTGCCAGTGCTAGTCTGCTTTTGGTGTCCTGTTGCTTTCTTCGAGAATGTGTTATTTTGCTGTCTGGGTAGCAGAATACCTTAACGTCATCTACTTCATGATCGCCAATCCTCATGCTAAGTTTCTTGGCATTCTATTTCCTGGTAGTTCTTAATATTTTCGTGTTTATTCGATTTTCTCTGAGTCCGAATTCAATACTCATTGCACTGTTCATTCCATTCAACAGATTCTGTAATTCATTTTCACTTTCATTGAGGACAGCAATGTATTCAGCTAAATGTATCGTAACTGTCGTTTCACTTTGGGATTTTAATCCCGATTTTGAACCTTTTCTTTATTTCCACCATTGCTTCTTCTTGTATAGATTGAACTGTAAGGGCAAAAGGTTAAATCCCTGCCTTACGCTTTCTTAATCTGAGCAATTCGTTCTTGGTCTTCTACTCAGATTGTTCCGTCCTGCTTTGGGGATTTTAATCTCACTTTTGAACCTTTCTTGTATTTCCATCATTGCTTCTTAGATGAGTAGATTGAAAATTAGAGGCGAAAGACTACTTCCCTGTCTTAAACCCTGTCTAATTCGAACACTTTGTTCTTGGTCCTGTACTCTTATTGTTACCTCTTGGTTCTTGTATCTATTGTACATTACCTGTCTTCCCTCATAGCTTACCTCAATTTTTCGCACAATTTCGAACATCTTGCACCATTTTACATTGTCTAAGGCTTTTTCCAGGTCGATAAATTCAGTGTACTCTGTCTTTATTCTTCTTTAGTCTCACTTCGATTGTGAAAATCAACGTCAGAACCGCCTCTCGTGTGCCTTTACTTTTCCCAAAACTTATCGCCATCTAACAGATCCTCAATTATCTTCTTCATTCCTCTCTGTATTAGTCTTGTGAGCAATTACAATCCATCAGCTGTTAAGCCGATTGTGCAATAGTTCTTGTAGACGTCGCCTCTTGAAATTTTTGGTATTTTGTGGATGGGGTTTTTCCGAAAGTCTGACGATATATCGCCAGTCTCAAACGTTCTACACACTAAAAAATCGTTTAGTTGCTACTTCTCCAAATCATTTTCGAAATTCCGATGGAGTATTATGCATCCCGTCTGCCTTATTTGATGTTAAGCCTTCCAAAGCTGTTTTAAATTCGAATTCTAATACTTAATGCCCTTACTCTTCCCTATCGTCTTCGTTTTTCTCTTAAGGCACTAACTAGCGTGAACGAGAATAGAAGATATTGCTTTGTTTACACAGCACTGACCAAGGTTAAAACTGATTAAATCCTGGTAAAACAGGGTTAGAAATTACATCCAACCATCACAGTTTGTGATGTCTTTAGTTTGTGTTTGACTTCCTGAAATCACTTCAGATAAATGATGAGGTTTAAACCACTTGACGTCCGAGCAAACTGCCTCAGCGTCACGTCGCTCATTGAACTATCGTGTAATTGAACGACTTAACTTCACTCGAATGAGAATCTTAGAAACCTAGTCGTTTGAAACCATACCTTACTCGTAGAACACACAAAATGAAAATTTTAAATTTGTGCACGCCCTCAAAATTAAGTAAGGAATTTTGTGTGGGGTGTTCCCGGTCGGCATGTTCTAATGTTTCGTTGGCTGTAACATGAACACAATCCGACACATTTGCCGAGATGGTTGTAGGTTTTATCAATACTGCATATAGTGTACTGATAGCTAAACATGATCCTGACACTGGCACGCACACACACACACACACACACACACACACACACACACACACACACACACACACACATACACACACACACTCACACACACACACGCACGCATAAACGCATGCACAAACTTGACGAGAAATATTTTTGATAATGACCTCCAAGTTCAAATGAAAATTTGTCGTAAAAGCTGCAGTTGGATTTCCACTCCACTTGGTGTGACTGGAATAATTATATGACAAGAAATAGTATAAAAATGTGTTCACTGAGAATACTGCGGTAACACAAAGTTAGAAATGTTTGAACAATGTGTCGCAGGAACATTTATGCCACTCTTCAGGGAAACGTTTGCTTATTTTAAACACTCCATATAGCTTTCTTGGTCGGTGGTAGTTTCATTGCATGTGGCGTAAATTTTCAAGCGGCTTGTCATTCAAAATTTCCAACCGGGAGAAGTTCTGTCCATTTCAAATGCTTTCGGTGACACCAAAGTTGTTATTGATGACAAGAACCGAAATTGAGGGTCTCACAGAAAAACGGAAGTGCTGATCTTCAAATGTTCCTTTACAAAAGAAGAGCCAAGAGCCTCAGTTTAATTCCCACACCATTGCAAAGAATAGTGACACAGATAGAAGTGTCGCTGAAAATGAACAGCACAGATTTGGAGATTCTACAGTTCTGCCGTAAAACATTCCAGACTTTGTGCTTTTTATTTATAATTATGAATTCTACCAAACACAGACGAAATAAAACTCAATTAATCGGAGTTAATATTAGGGTCAGCTGATAGTTCAAACACCGAACAAGGCTCAGAGGGCGGTGAAATCATCTGAGTGTGTAAAGAAGTTACGGGTTAATTGGCTTCTCCCGTAACCATAATATATCTTATACCTTGTACGAGAGACTGCACTCAGTACTCAGACGAAAGCATAGGCCGCACCCGATACTAGAAGGTGATTGAAGTGACCCACAAAACTGCAGACGAATACCATTGACATCCCTGATAAAAACGTTATGAGACATCTTGATATCTCAAACAAAGTGACCTCGTTTATGTCAGTCAGTATGTATTCCTAAAGCATCGAATATGCGCAACGCAACTCATACTTTCCTCACTGACATCGTGTAAGCCACAGCTCTAGGATATTAGCTCAATTCCGTGATTTCCGAAAAGCTTTCCACTCCGTACTACACCAACGGTTATTGTAAGTTCATATGACTCATCACAAAAAAATTGCAGCTTGATTAAGGATTTGATTACAGAGAGGAACCAGCATGAAATTTTGTATGGGAGTCATCGATACGTCATTAGTCAATACTTATATTCCAAAGTGGTGCGAAGATTGCAAACCTGTACTTAAACTAAAGACGAAAAGGTAGCGCGCATGTTCACAGGTTTGTTCGACTCACAAAAAAGAGCAATGGAAATGGTGTTGACCTCATACTGGCAGACGCTTGAAGAGAGACAACAATACCATGGAAGTTTACTTACAAGATTTTGAGAGCTCATAATAAGTAGGAAATATTCTACACCACGCTGGCAAGATCATTCTAAAAGTAGCGCGGACAGAGGCATTTAGGAAATTATTCAACTAGCGCTCCCTTATACTGGAACGAAAGATGCCAAAAGATATGCTACAGTGGGAACTACCCTCCGATATGAACTTTACAGTTATGATGTAGAAATGACATATCCAATTTTTACGGATTAACTTCCTGTTAAATCTACAAAAGAATTGCACTATGTGATAAAAAGTATGCAGATACCTACTAGTGATTATTAATGTGGAGTGTGTCCTTGTTTCACCTTCATGACTGCTTGGTCACTGCTGGGAACACTTTCAGTGAGGTGTATGAATGTCTGTGTAGAAACGGTAACACGTTCTTCCCCAGGTAAAGAAATCAGACGAGGACGTGGTGCAGTGACGTTGACGTACTGACTCATCGTAAAAGTGTTCCAATTGAGCTCAGGTCAGGAATGTTATTGTCCACAAACCATTGCCTCGTAAAAGCTGCTTTATGAAAGGGTGTGTTGTCATGTTGATGTAATCGTCGTCTCCGAACTGTTGATCTCCCATTCGCAGTACACAATCCTGTAAAATGTTTTCACGTCCTTTCGTATTTCAAATGTTTTCACTTCCTTCAACATTTAAATTTTTTTAAAGCGCCTTAAGGGGTCCCGTATCCTGACAACGGAAAGCACCCATACACCGTAATGAGAACGCCTCCGTACTTCACGATTGGCGCTTCATATGATGACAAACGCAAATCCTTCCATCAATATAGCCAGATTCAATATTTCAAATCACTAGGTACCAGTAATCAACTGTCGATAGCCATCGCCCTTTACGCAACGTCAAGCGCCACTTAGCATTGATCATAGAAAAGTGTAGCTGATGAGGAGCCGCTCAACTATGGAATCCCATTCTTCCTAGCTCCCTTCGCACAGTCATCGTGCTAGCTAGAGTGCTGGTAGTACTTACAACTCGCGAAGCATTCCTTCAGCTGTTCTCATACGTTTTTTACAACTACCGTCTGCAGTGCTCAGTGATCCCTACCCGTCAGTACAGGAGGTTTAGCTGATCGTGATTTCATGTGGTTGTTATTTGGCATTTCCACTTAACAATCATATCAGCAACGGTCGACTTGGGCAACTTTAGAAGGACTGAAATGTCCCTGATTGATTTGTTACTCAGGTGACACCAAACGACCAATCCATGTTCGAGGTCAGAGAGCTCTTTCTATCGATTGCTACTTCTCTGCTGACAACGCAGTACTCGTTCCATACTGCTGGGTCCACCTCACTTCAGATCTAGTAGTCACACCCGCATTACGTAAGGGTGTCCTGAAATACTTTCGATCACATAGTGATAGCCTATAGCTACCTCCTTCACGTACTTTGCATATATTTTAACTATTTTTCAAATTCAATTAATGATAACGCATGCCATCATATTTTCTGAAATGATCTTCATTCTAGTCTATACCGCCCAACAAGTCTGCAGAACTAATTTCTTTTTCAAGAATGCGCTTCTCGTCAGTAGCTGAACGCAGTATGCATCTCTGACAGGAGAATAATAGTAAATAGAGCAATGTTATGTACTTGCCGGCGTAAATCCCGTAAATCTGTACATCTATTGTACTATTAAAATACAACATTTGTAACTTTACCACTGTTATCACCTCGTTCAGCTACTTACGTTCTAAATGTCACAAAATATTAATCGTTTAGTCTGGAAGATTAAGAGTCAGTAAATTACTGCTACTTGGCACATCGTATGATTCCGGTTGGTTAAAAGCTATCTGGAGGCGTTTATGGAGATTTATTAATGAGCAGAACTGTCGTAATGGGCCCCGCGCGATATTTCAGGCCGAGAACGGCCGTAAATCGGCCCTCCAGGGGCCGGCCCTAGCGCCTGCTCCCAGATCTGCTTGTTATTCCAGACAATCGGGAAATTAGTACGACGTTCAATTAGGAAGAACAGATGCGGATGGCGGGCCGTGATTAATGCCTCCAGATCTGCGCCAGTGTCCGGTCTCCGTGATTGGCCCTCAAACTGACGGAGGCACGCAGCCAGATTCTCTGGTAAGCAATGATCAGTCTCAAGATTGTCACAAGTGTAGGAATAGTTTTGTGATTATACCGTTTGGCAGAACACAACAGCATATTACTTAAAATGAGTAGCGAGCGTAATAAGGACTCTAATGTTTAGTTCAAATTGATCATCATCGTCATCGTTGTTTCGGTCTCAGTCACCCACTCATGCATCTCTTACGAGGTCTGCCTACATCTCTCTTTCAAGTCTGCAGGAAATTCATTATTTTCTTTGACAAGCTGCTCTCTGTCAAACTATCAACATTATCCGTCGATTTCATACTATTCTCTTCTATTTTTTCATTAACTGAAAATATTCTTAAACCTGATCTTATGGTTTTATTCCTTACTTTGTCCATTTTATTACAGACTCTTACATGTCTCATATACTACGTCTCTACCGGCTGCTTATGTGATTTCTCTTTTAATTACTGCCCATGCTTCGGAAATATATACAAAAGTAGGTGCAGCCATAACTTTGTAGGATTTTGTTTGAGCTTCTTGTTATGCTTCCCAAAGTTCTTCCAATTATTTCACAGATAGCTTGATATTTATTGAACTTGCTCTCAGTGTCATTGTCGTAGTTGAAACTAATACCACGTCGTAGAAAGCTGAAGTGGTATTTTGGATTTGACTGGATTCTTTCCTTTTAAAGTCATTATATTTGTCTCATTTGCATGTATAATTATTTTGTAATGTATCTCGTTTTGGCTCTGCATACTGCCAATTTAAAATTATCTTCTGTTTCTTGTATAATTGTCTGTTCACCAGCATATTACAGAGAATTTGGCGTTACTCTAGATCGTATTTAATTCCCAAGTGAATTTCATCTTAACACTTCATAACTATGTAGCCAATATATAAGTTAAACAATGTGCGTGATAGACTGTGTAACAACAACAACGCTGTACTATTGTACAAATAAGTAATTTTTTTCTTCTGATTTTTCGATAAACTTGAGTAATTGATGTTCTGCTTTCATTTCTTTTTTGTTTCATGCCATTGTGTTAAGAAAACTGTAAACGAGTTTCAATGTGAAAATTAATGTTTATATCAGATGTCAAGTAGTATTGTGATTGAATTGAAATGTAACAAATGATGAGACTGTTGTAAGATGTTTAAAATTGTAACTGTGCGTCTCGTCCATACGTAGGCAATGTGTTAGGATATGTAGAATGCAAAACCTCTGGTGAATACCCTGTCTGTAAGGGAGCGGTAAAAGGTGGATGGCAGGCGAGCGCGGAAAAGTGCGCACGGGCACTGCACGGCACAATGGGCTCAGCAGTAGTAGTTGGAGTTTGGCAGTGGTCTGTGCAACACGTTCTGGAGCGAGGAGGCTCTCCTGGAAGACGTAGTTTCATTGAGCCTCGGGTATGCCGTTCCAACACCCACACAGCATGGCAAAATTCCATAGGCACTAAATGGAAAAGTATTGCGACGCTAAGAAGAATTAAAGTGCCGATACGTCAAGAGCCATAGCTGGGGTTGCATGTGTGCTCTGTGCCTCGCCATCTCGCCGACCGCCGCATCGATACAAGCAGGTTGAAACTTTTAGTACTGTATTCGTATGGACCAGAGAGTGAACTATTCAATAACAACTTAAATCTTACCAGAATTTTCCTATCATTTATTTATCCTCACAACTAACCTAGATAGGGTCCTTTCCCGAGTGTCCCGAAATGAAAAATTAAATTTGGTGTTAATAATAATTACTTGCAGACCTAATTATGTTAGAAATGTGTTTAAAAAACTGTTTTGTTAATGAACCAGTAAATGAATAACGAAGGTCTAACGAAGTTGAAAGATAACTTTAATATTGATATAGTAATTAAGTGTAATTATTTCGAGACAGATATAAAGGTATTTTAATGAGCAGTAAATAAGATAAAAATAGTAGTAACTCATATACTGAAAATCTTGAGTGCATGATAATTTTAGTATTCAATTTTTTAATATAGTAATCATAACAGTTTGAGGGTCCCCCCCCTCTCCCTTTTTATTCATTTGAATTCTGAAGTGTTCCACATTGGTTTGACCAGCAAAAGTTAAAGTCAATATATATGTCAAAATTTATCAGTGTTTTATCTTTATCAAAATTGACATTTTGTGTGTGGCTCGAAAATGCTATTTCTAGGGTAACCTATGCCCGATTTTAATCAGATCAATAGACAGTACGAAGATTTGTAGTATACATTATAGTGAAGTGTTATGTATTCATGGTTTTTCCATATCAGTACAGAAAGTGAAACTATCAGTTCAATAGATTTTCTGGTTCTAAAATTTAGTTTATTATGCAGTGTTACTACGTGTTGCTTTGCATGAATATACACCAACTTGTACAGGGAAGAAACTCAGTTAATGCCTAATTAGGCTGGCTACCATATTATTAACAAATTGGTAGCATCTTCTGTGTTGCTTTTTGTCCGCACTGACGTATAGTTGCATTTCGGACTTACTTGATGTATCATTGTTATTACAGAGTGGGTGTAAGTCTGATTTGCCACCATTCAGGTACACGCGGTCAATATCTATACAAAAATCCTGTCCCGTAAGGTTAACCCCACTCACTTTTCATAGTAAAGGCTTTACTGAGTATTGTGTGCCCCACGCGCACGTTACAAGTGGCGACCGTGACAGGACATCCAGTTGTTGTTGGTCACAAATTAATGTGAATACCAAAAAGTGGATGTTCAGTTGCACGAATTGCATTATTATTCAGTAAAGTAAATTGCAGTGAACGTACGGTAGTGAGGTGTAATTTGCTTCCAGTATGGACAAGAACGTAGACACAGTAGATGGGACGAGCGTAATGGAAAATGCAGCTGGCAATTACGGGAGTGTACGAGGCCAGATAACAGATGCCGTTAGAGGAAGACAATTGGCGTACATACAGTACCACGAACGTGTTAACAAACAGATTGAAATGTCGAGATTTTCTAGAACACAGCAAGGAATAAAAGAGGAAGTAGAGGATGACTTTGTATGTGATAGTGGGTATGTGAACGAATCCACTGAGATATTTGATTCACCACAGATAAAGAAAGAACCGAAAGAAAATTTTGATGTAGGATCGAAACACACCGATTTCGTAGAACAAAACAGCGTGAAAATTTTAAACATGAACGATTTATTTGAACAATTAACCAAACAAATTGCAGGACAGAGTGAGCAGCTCAAAACACAGAATGATCAGCTTAAAACACACGTTGACGAACAGCTTAAAACACAAAGTAATCAGCTCAAAACACAGAATGATCAGCTTAAAACACACGTTGATGAGCAGCTTAAAACACAAGTTGGTCAGCTTAAAGCACAAGTCGAAGAACAAGGAATTAAAATTAGTAAACAAATAGAACAGGTAGAACAAGAAGTGGGTAATTTAAGTTCTGCAGTAAACACTATGAAGTCTGAAATTGACGCAATTAATAAAAATATGAATACTATGCAGGGGGAAATTGACAACATTAACAGTAGGTTTGATGTTGAAATTCTCAACATCCAAGAGAAATTAGAGCCTCTAGTTGAACAAAAGTAGACGTAAAAGTTTTCGGTCTTAAAACTGAGATCGTAAACGAATGCCAACATGGAATCTCACAGTTGAAAAAGGCAGATTCAGATATTGAAAGAAATTTAGGCGAGAAAGTTATCGGATGTGTAGAAAAGTGCGAACAAAATACATCGAAGGGTAGTGACCGCGTAACGGAATACACTCCTGGAAATGGAAAAAAGAACACATTGACACCGGTGTGTCAGACCCACCATACTTGCTCCGGACACTGCGAGAGGGCTGTACAAGCAATGATCACACGCACGGCACAGCGGACACACCAGGAACCGCGGTGTTGGCCGTCGAATGGCGCTAGCTGCGCAGCATTTGTGCACCGCCGCCGTCAGTGTCAGCCAGTTTGCCGTAGCATACGGAGCTCCATCGCAGTCTTTAACACTGGTAGCATGCCGCGACAGCGTGGACGTGAACCGTATGTGCAGTTGACGGACTTTGAGCGAGGGCGTATAGTGGGCATGCGGGAGGCCGGGTGGACGTACCGCCGAATTGCTCAACACGTGGGGCGTGAGGTCTCCACAGTACATCGATGTTGTCGCCAGTGGTCGGCGGAAGGTGCACGTGCCCGTCGACCTGGGACCGGACCGCAGCGACGCACGGATGCACGCCAAGACCGTAGGATCCTACGCAGTGCCGTAGGGGACCGCACCGCCACTTCCCAGCAAATTAGGGACACTGTTGCTCCTGGGGTATCGGCGAGGACCATTCGCAACCGTCTCCATGAAGCTGGGCTACGGTCCCGCACACCGTTAGGCCGTCTTCCGCTCACGCCCCAACATCGTGCAGCCCGCCTCCAGTGGTGTCGCGACAGGCGTGAATCGAGGGACGAATGGAGACGTGTCGTCTTCAGCGATGAGAGTCGCTTCTGCCTTGGTGCCAATGAAGGTCGTATGCGTGTTTGGCGCCGTGCAGGTGAGCGCCACAATCAGGACTGCATACGACCGAGGCACACAGGGCCAACACCCGGCATCATGGTGTGGGGAGCGATCTCCTACACTGGCCGTACACCACTGGTGATCGTCGAGGGGACACTGAATAGTGCACGGTACATCCAAACCGTCATCGAACCCATCGTTCTACCATTCCTAGACCGGCAAGGGAACTTGCTGTTCCAACAGGACAATGCACGTCCGCATGTATCCCGTGCCACCCAACGTGCTATAGAAGGTGTACGTCAACTACCCTGGCCAGCAAGATCTCCGGATCTGTCCCCCATTGAGCATGTTTGGGACTGGATGAAGCGTCGTCTCACGCGGTCTGCACGTCCAGCACGAACGCTGGTCCAACTGAGGCGCCAGGTGGAAATGGCATGGCAAGCCGTTCCACAGGACTACATCCAGCATCTCTACGATCGTCTCCATGGGAGAATAGCAGGCTGCATTGCTGCGAAAGTTGGATATACACTGTACTAGTGCCGACATTGTGCATTCTCTGTTGCCTGTGTCTATGTGCATGTGGTTCTGTCAGTGTGATCATGTGATGTATCTGTCCCCTTCCTGGGACAATGAATTCACGGTGTTCTTATTTCAATTTCCAGGAGTGTACATCGAAAATTCAAGGCAAAATATTCGATCTCGAGAGTGAAATCAAAGATAGGCCTGGTGTTGTCTGTAATGGCACGCCACTTACGAAGCTGTTGGAAGGTGAGGAGCGCTTCGATCCCGCCAAGAAACATAGCGGATGGCATCCATTGGATTTCATCAAAAATTGCGAGAGACTGTTTCCTGAACACTTGTCTGGTCATGACAAGATAAACGTAGTAATTAGCGCCTTCGCAGTTGACGCTAAGCGCTGGGGACTTAACTTGAATGCCGAACTAATGACGTTCGAAGAGTTTAAGCAAAAGTTTACGGACGAATACGGGTCCGAACAAAAACAGAATCATTTTTGGCGTGATTTATCATGGACAAACTTCATGATAACAAGGGCAGGAATTCTTTGAAAGATTTCTGCGAATATTGGTACCGAAAGTTGACACGTTTAAGAGGGAGAAGATCCGATTCAGAAATCGTATGGGAGCTATATAAAAAGCTTCCAGAAGATTCGAAGAGATATGTGGGAAGCAATCATCGCAGCTTCCAAGCTGCAATTCTTTTAATTAGACTGCACGATCAAGTGTCTATACCGACACCTCCGAAAATATTTTCTATAATTTTTTAAATATTGTTTATGTTGTTGTGGTGGTCTTCAGTCCAACGACTAGTTTGTTGCAGATCTACAAAGTGCTCTATCCTCTGTAAGATGGAAGACTCTTACTCTCCGAATAACTAATGCAACTTACGTCCCTCTGAATCTGGTTACTGTATTCATCTCTTGGTCTCCATCTATGGTTTTTATCCCTCACTCTTCTCTCCAGTACTATACTGATGGTCCGGTGTGTCTCAGAATGTGCTCTGTCAACCGAGGCCTTCTTTCAGTCAAGCTATTCTATTCAGTACCTCTTCATTAGTTACGCGATCTATCCGTCTCAACTTCGGCATTCTTCTGTAGTCAAAAGCTTATAACCTCTTCTTGTCTAATCTGTTACACGTCCATTCTAGGCTTCTAAGAATTAAATCAGTATTCCACGTTGACAAACAAATTCAGAAACCCTTTAACTCTTTAAAGTCAATTCTACCATATGTACAGTGTTATATTTACACTTACACAATCATCACTACCACGATTTTGGCTTCAAAGTGGCATTATCAAGTGTTTTGTTATAAATTGCCTAAGATGACACATTATCGTATTAAAATTCACTATTAGAGACATTGTCTAGGAGTCGATATTTCTGGCAGAGACTACTGCTTTGTTTCATTACTGAGTACACCATCTCGAATGCAAGTCAAGATGGTGTGTGAAACCAAGCAGTAGGCTCTGCCAGAAATATCGACTCTTAGATAATGTCTCTACTAGTGTGTTTTAATACGACAGTATGCCACCTTAGACAATTTATAACACTTAAAACACTTGATAATGCCACTTTGAAGCCTAAATCATTATTATGAAAGTGTAAATGTAACAATGTAAATAAACAACAGTTTAATAGCGATACTGACTTTAAAGAAATATATTATGACTGCAGCCCTGCATTATGAGGAAATTATTCTTCAGAAACTTTTTCCCCGCCATTACCAGCGTACAATTTTTATCTTCTCTACTTCGGTCATCATCAGTTACCTTGCAGCTCAAAGAACAAAATTACCCTTGCTCTCTGATCTCATTCGCTTAGCATCACCTTATTCAAATCGACTATAGTACATTATCTTTTTTTTGCTATTATTGATGTTCATCTTATTTCTCTTTTTCAAGATATCCTTTGTTGTCTCCAAAATGATTGCAATGTCGTCGACAAACTTTAAAGTTATTATTTTTTCTCCCTGAACTGTATTTCCTACTTTAAAGTTACTTTGGTTTACTCAGGTGTAACACAAAGACCAACACTCATTTTTCCCAAAGCTGTCTTGACATAACCGGAAATTTCAGACCTTCACACGTCCCGCTGTAAATTGAAAGACTCGACTCGCACTCTATGTTTTAACTGTGTTGCACGTTCCTTCGGATTCATTATCAGTAATGTATGTAGTGCAGTGCAACACTGTTGAATTGTCGTTTACTTGCCACTTTAGGAATCTGTGTGCAGTTAAAACCTTCGTTCTGTTAGCAAATACCACTGTCGGTTTCAGTATAAGTAACCATGAATAACGCAGAGGGAAGGAGACGTTCTTCTGCTTTATCAGGACTGCGTTGGCATCCCTCACATGGACATTGTGGGTTTGATGTAATGGCCAGGGACTACAGGAATTCGTCTGAGGTGACTGTGGGCACAACAAGACATATAGCTTGCGGGAAATCTCCTTATCCTGTCTACAAGCTACATCGGGTACAACTGGGGACCATCGTCCAGTGACACAGCCTGGTGACGACCCATGACGTCTTTAAATTCGCACAGTAGAGGCAGAATGCGTACCTGAAGATCGATCAAGCCGCTGCGGCTACTGAGTGACACTGCCGACCACTTGAAGCTATCGCAGCTTTCCTGCAAACCGCAGCAGCCGTTCTTAGAACAACCGGCTGTGTGTAGATGGACACTATGGAATGCAGGCGGGACGGCGCGGTGATGTGAACCCCGGACCTTGGCATATAGGTGGCGGACTCATACCGACGACGGCTGTCAGCGGATGACGGGTGGAGAGGGGAGTGGGTGGGTTTCAGCAGAACGGAGGCCTTCTCGTTCTTACAGTTGCCGACTCAAAACTATCCAGTGGATCGATCGGTGCGTATAAATAGCGCCCCGGAGAGTGTTAATTTGGGAGTCTGGCAGCGAAAGTATGCATTGCCGTTTGGTACAAAGCGGCGACGATGAGTCTTTACGAACATTTTGTCACACTGCGGCTTAGTCTGCGGTGCGCTTTAGGTTCTGATATGTTGTTAGCCGCGTGCCTTCCTTACGGTAACTGGGAAACCACATACTAAATTTCCTTGGTGCCCTGGTATTCAGTCCGAAACACAACAGCAAGAGCAAACCGAAAGAAACTTCAGTATACGTTTGAGAGTGATCAAATAAGAAATATTCACGTTATTCTGACAAAAGTAAGTACTTAAACGTTGTGTAAATTGTATACGTATGCCCTCCTGGACAGCAAATATTAAAGATTCGAATTTTGTTGGGAGTGTTGTACCTTCGTTGTGGGTGTTTCCACCGCACATTATGCAGGCCGTGCTGGCAGCCTCACTGCCAGGGGGACAGGGCTGGAGGCTTCCGTTAACACAGAGATATTTGTCTTGAATAGCTTGGGTTGATTACCACCGAGCTACACATCGCCACCACAGCTCTTGGTGGAGCAAGTCACGTGCCCTCGCTACGCCACGCTGACAACCAGTTGCTCCAGACTATTTAGGCCACCGCCGGACCGTGCGAACTTAGTTGCACCCTGCGCCTCATGTAGGCAGTACGCGTAGTTCTGTCCGGCTGCATCAACAGTTCAGTCCCAGCGCTACAAGACTGCTGTACCAGTAGTTCCGTCTCAGCATTCCACGCTAGCAGAGCCGGCATTGTCGTCATGGTATGCACCTGCAGCACGTCAGCCGTCATGTTCTGGAGTACCGGCCCGGTAACGTTCCAGGCCTTCACGCTGCCGCCTACCACGACTGTGAGGTTCGTCAAGTAGGCACGTCACAGCCTCAGAGGAGACATATACGTGTTTATTGTAGTTGTGTGGATATTCATCCAGAGACATTGTAATTCAGTTCGGTTTTGTTAGTATGCTTATTCTTTTAAAATTGTTTTCGATCAGTCGTCAGTCCGAAGATAGTTAAGGGCATATTTATTCTCATTCTTTTTAATTGCAATGTTCTTTAACTATTAATGATTTTTACATTTGTAGCAGCTATTTCATAGAGGTTATATGGCCGTTGAGCATCATTCCACTATATGCTGTAGTATTTAGACTTACTCATGAATAGTTGGAAGCTGACTAAAGTTAACAAACCAACAACAGTTAATAGCATCAGGTCCCAGGCTTAGGGCAGATACGTTAGACCAACCTCAGAAACACAGGTTCGAGTTTTTAGATAGAAGAGTGTGTATATGCACAAGCGACGCACTTGCTGTATACATAACGAACGTAGTATCCAGCTCCATGGCTTGTTGTCGAAATTCCTCGGCGATAAATATTTACTCAGCAAGTTTGAATTATTTAGTTTGCATCTATTACAAAAATATGAATGCGTACGAGTAACATAGCGTTGCCTTACTTGCGCAACAGATGCTGGTCTATTTGCAAACACACCGGACAAAACATTGCTCAACACCAGGGGACACCACGCTAATACCGCGTAACTCTACCCCCATCTTTGAGGACGGCTTCAGTGCGACGATGAAGACAGTTTACGAGTTTCTTTAGAAATGACGTATCTAGCTGAGGCCACTCACTGAAGATTAGATGCCGTAGAGATACCTAATTGCATTGCCACTTAGTATCTCGTTTCTCAAGCTGCCACCTCACAAACATTTTCTATGGGATTGAATTAGTCAAGTCGGGAACGTATACGTGGAGACCTGTGAACACGCCTGTAGGCATCTTGGAAGACATGAATGCGAATAATGCACCCATCAAGAAGATGAACAAAGGGCAACAGTATGTCACCGAGGACGCTGAAATAAACATCCTGCTTCACGGTAATGGTAATCTGAATCCGTTATGATACGGAAAACAACCACAAAACCTGGCTTAACTATATCCTCCACACACTGCGGACTGAATGTGTCACTGTGCTGTCGGTGGACGCAACGGTCTGTAACATTCGAAAAAGGCACCACTGTGACGCGTTCAACCACAATTGCTGTTCGGTATATGCGCTGTTTGGTCTATTCAGGTCGTGCACTCTTTTGTACGTGATTGTCAGCTATGACCATTGGCATGGTACCCAGCTCTAAATATTCATTGCGTGGCGCTCCCTTCGCATTGCTCACCCCAAACCTGAAATCAACCTGCGAGTACAATGAAGAATTAGAGTACCAGAGGCGATTCTCGATCTGTATGTAAGTGCTAATACCAAGAGACACAATAGTGGTTTCGACATCATTTTCAGTAATAGAGAGGCTGACTCATGAGAAAATAATACGAGGGGCATTCAATAAGTAACGCACCACATTTACTCTCTGATAGCTGGTTGGTTTAATTCATAATGCCGGTGCACCAGCTTATTATTCCTCGCTCTTTTTTTATACCAATCCTATTCTTCAACATGTTGTTGTTGTTGTGGTCTTCAGTCCTAAGACTGGTTTGATGCAGCTCTCCATGCTACTCCATTCTGTGCAAGCTGCTTCATCTCCCAGTACCTACTGCAGCCTACATCCTTCTGAATCTGCTTAGTGTATTCAACTCTTGGTCTTCCTCTACGATTTTTACTCTCCACACTGCCCTCCAATACTAAATTGGTGATCCCTTGATGCCTCGGAACACATCCTACCAACCTATCCCTTCTTATACTTAAGTTGTGCCACAAAATCCTCTTCTCTCCAATTCTATTCAATACCACCTCATTAGTTATGTGATCTACCCATCTAATCTTCAGCATTCTTCTGTAGCACCACATTTCGAAATCTTCTATTCTCTTCTTGTCCGAACTATTTATCGCCCATGTTTCACTTCCACACGTGGCTACACTCCATACAAATACTCTGAAAAACGACGTCCTGACACTTAAATCATTACTCGATATTAACAAATTTCTCTTATTCAGAAACGCCTTTCTTGCCATTGCCAGTCTACATTTTATATCCTCTCTACTTCGACCATCATCAGTTATTTTGCTCCCCAAATAACAAAACCCCTTTGCTACTTTCAAGACACTGTCCATTCCGTTCAACTGCTCTTCCAAGTACTTCACTGTCTCTGGCAGATTTATAATGTCATCTGCGAACCTTAAAGTTTTTATTTCTTCTCCATGGATTTTAATACCTACTCCGAATTTTTCTTTTGTTTCCTTTATTGCTTCCTCAATATACAGATTGAATAATATCGGGGATATTCTACAATCCTGTCTCACTCCCTTCCCAACCACTGCTTCCCTTTCATGTACCTCGACTCTTATAACTGCTATCAGATTTCTGTACAAATTGTAAATAGCCTTTCGCTCCCTGTATTTTACTCATGCCACCTTCAGAATTTGAAAGAGAGTATTCCAATCAAACTTGCCAAAAGTTTTCTCTAAGTCTACATATGTTAGAAACGTAGGTTTGCCTTTTCATAATCTAGCTTCTAAGATAAGTCGTTGGGTCAGTATTGCCTTACGTGTTCCGATATTTCTACGGAATCCAAACTGATCTTCCCCAAGGTCGGCTTCTACCAGTTTTTCCATTCGTCTGTAAAGAATTCTCTTTAGTATTTTGCAGCCGTGACTTATGAAACTGATAGTTCGGTAATTTTCACATCTGTGAACACCTGCTTTCTTTGAGATTGGAATTATTATATTCTTCTTGAAGTCTGAGGGTATTTCGCCAGTCTCATACATTTTGCTCACCAGATGATAAAGTTTTGTCAGGACTGGCTCTCCCAAGGCTGTCAGTAGTTCTCATGGAATGTTGTCTACGCCAGGGGCCTTGTTTCGACTTATGTCTTTCAGTGCTCTGTCAAACTCTTCACGCAGTATCGTATCTCCAATCTTCATCTACGTCCTCTTCCGTTTCCATAATATTGCCCTCAAGTACCTCACCTTTGTATTGACCCTTTATATACTCCTTCAACCTTTCTGCTTTCCCTTCTTTGCTTAGAACTGGGTTTCCATCTGAGCTCTTGATATTCATACAAGTAGTTCTCTTTTCTCCAAAGGTCTCTTTAATTTTCCTGTCGGCAGTATCTATCTTACCCCTAGTGAGATAAGGCTCTACATCCTTACATTTTTCCTCCAGCCACGCCTGCTTAGCCATTTTGCACTTCCTGTCGATCGTTTTTGAGACGTTTGTATTCCTTTTTGCCTGCTTCATTTACTGTATTTTCCAACATAATCTCTGTTAAATAACACGTTAATGGGAGTATACGTATTCCCGCATGTTACCACTCTTCTCGTCGACGTCGGAGCTAACGTTTCGCTACATTAAATACCTCCCCATCGTCCACGTACTGGTTCGCGTGGAGCGCGTTCTTCGTAGGGCCGAACAGTTATGAGTAGGAAGGTGCGATATACGGTCTGTAGGGTGGATGACCAGGAACAATCCAATGATCTTTTGTGAACTCTTGTGGTATGGGCAGACTTACGTTACGGCTTGCGTCGTCATGGAAAAGGAGAAGTTTGATTCTGATCCGTCGATCATCTCTAATGAGAGTCTCCTTAATTTCCGACACTGAGAAATTCACAGCTATGTGCGAACGGCCGCCACTCGGATGATACGAGAGGTTTGCGCGATCCTGTTACTAAGATGACAGGCGTCTTGTGCAACAATTCACAGTGCCCTTTTTCACTCTCATCTCACCACAGGCTTTCTGCAAAGACCAATGAACATTTACGATGCTCTACTTTTCCACCAAGACAAACTGAGTGATTACTCTCTGCTTGGAACGCACCTCCGTCACAGACTCTATTTTGAAGGCTATAAATAGCGCCACCACCTATCGGAACTTTGTGAAACTGTAGATGCCTCACAATAAATTCCACATATGTTCAAACGAAATTATCCGAGTGTGTTGCATGACCTTTAAGACGCTCCTCGTACATTTACTGACTACAGAAACTCCAGTTACTGACAAGTGAGACGCTGCTTTTTGGTCTCGGTCGGTTAGGATCTTTTTACAGCCACTGTTCTTACACCGTGATACATACGAGTAGCTTCGAATGGTACACTACTCCTTTCGTTGAACACTCCGTACAGATACACCGGTAAGTTGGACAACTTCATTCACGTTGTGGTCATGGGGACATCCAAACACATTTCCTGTTTTCTTTCTTTTCCTCACGTCTCCTCTTCGTCCTACCGCACTGCACTGATTCCACACAACCAACTGGCACATACATACTTCATCAAATGACTTACATCAGCGTTGGAAGGTCATATGACAATTATGCACAAGTTGACTTTATTAAGGAAAAGACTAATACTTTCCCCGTGGGCTAATTTGGAACATGAATTCACCCCGCAATCTGTATTTGTTTGTAGTACACAGTGCTGATCAAATTCGATGGCAGCAAAAAGGTGCTAAATTTTATTGATTCTGTTTGTTGAGAGAAATACTCACGCTACATGCGAGTTATGTTATAGAAGAAAAATGTAAAATTAATTAGAGCAGAGTAAACTGTGAACTTAGTTCAGTTATGTTTAAATGTTACTCATTTTTTAAAACAAAGGTAAGGAACCGTGGTTTTCCTTTGCTGGCGATCACTAATAGCTGTGTTTCAATAGTAAGAAGAGATTGTACAGAGATTGTGCACACACTGTTTGGAAGCAAAACGGCCGGTTACTTGTCTCGTCGCGTCGTTTCGCTTATGTGTACGTACAAAGTCGAACCTTTGCATTATCTTTCTACGAAGTCCGATTTCACACATTTTGCCACTTTGTGCATGGGAGTCAATATAATACATTTTCACGGTGAATGGTTTCAAACTATGACAATCTAAAATGGCCACTATGTCGTGATACAGAGAGAGGACATCAAAATCACTACGGCAAAAGTATAATACTAAAACTGATGAAAGTTAACCATATCAATAACAAATATGGCGATGTGTGTTAAACTACTAACCGCATCGTGTCATCGCATTTGAGATGTCTTTTTCTTAGACAAGTCTTTCTTAACTGCATTACATTCCTTATGGTACCAACTAAATATTTTTTTAAATTTATTCTACCATTAAGCAAAGATACTTGACAAAGACTTCAAGTAATTTTAGCGTCGTCTAAACTCGTTCTCGTTCTCGGAAAGTTGGGACATTATGTAGATCAAATAGACGCCATACGACCATGCCTTCCTCTAGTCTTTGAAATGACTTACCCAGCCAATTATTCATGCACGTACAATTTATTATGGACTCATAAACCTAGGAAAACTCGATTTGTTTACATTAACAAACATCACCAAAGGTCTGAATGGATAAGTGACCAAAATGCTAGAACTGATCGAAGATTGAATGCCAGCCTTTCTGGTCTGTAGTATGGCACTGATCCACAGAGTGACGTAATGCCACTGATTAATAAGCTACTGTGTTAACTAATAATCTTTTAACTGCACCTCCTTTCAAGCTTTCTCTTAACAGTCACAACAAAAGTACGTAACGTTTCCAGTACCAGTACATAACGGCTATGAAAAGCATAGTTCTACACGTAATTCGAAGTTCAGGAAATTCGCTAACAGTGGAATTCAGAAGAAGGGACGACAGTGGCAGCAGACACCCTGTGGGCTGTTTCTCACTATAAGTTTAACAAACTATTCAAATCTTATTGAGCCACAATTCACTACAACGCCCCCTAAAGGCCACGACGTAGTTTACCACCTATCACATGTTTCTGATTGTGATGATGAATGAGGTAAAACGCCACGTTTTCCCATATGCCAATCTGCATGTATTACTGGGTGAAGACTCATCCTAGCCGTTTCCATGGGTTACAATTCTGTTGCAAGCAATCATGTTGCTCCTTGGAAGAAGGTGGTTCATGTATATTGCATTAATCCGAATTCCTTCGTCATTTCCTTCTATTTAAGTACCTGAAAACCTCCATTAGCAGTTTTGAGTAACTGTTTTCTTTCGCAATAATTTTTCAAATAATTTCTATAGCTTTCCCTTCAGCTTCAATCATCTTAATGTAACTTTCGCAGCCTTATACCTAGATTGGTTTTGTGCAGCGGATCTGGATATATAAGGAGAATCACTCTGTTCAAGATTAACTACTTCTATTTCTTATTCGTTATGGAACTGCATAACATTTAATGCAATATTTGAATGCTTTTAGGTTTTTTCTCTATTTTTACTTACATTGACATGCACCATTTTAAAATTGAAATGGAGTGTTCACTCAAAATAAATTTCCTTTCTATGTACACCACGCCTTTATGTTATGTTTCTATGTATTACATTATGTTATGGCTATTTTAATAATGCAGTGTACTTACTACATATATATATGCTTATCGAAGTTTATGTGCCACACATTTTTTTTGTGGTACTGTAAATGATAACTGAGAGCCTTAAGCTTGTGAGTGTACACAAATATAGAAACGGTACCCGCCACAAGTGAGAATCGCGTATTTCCTTCTTTATGAAGCGTGATGAATGAACGATAAATTTCGCCACGTTTTCACACATTTTCATGCTTTCAGCTTAGCGTCGCTGATGGCGAGTCAGATACCATTAATCATTCGTAACATGACACTGCTTTCCAATACTTTTTACTCCCTTGTTCGTTGTTGGGCTTGGTATTAGCCGTAGAGCAGCGAGAATGTCACTTGTCCCGTATTTATAGGCGATTATTTCGCGTTAAAACATTGCTTAACAACGTTCCTTAATTTAGCGAAGTACATCAGCGGTACACACTTTCTGTTATGATCAATTTCTTCGCCACCGAGAATTAGAACACAATAAATCGCGTACAAAATTACAACGAAACTTACTTAGCATAGAAAAGTTTGTAAAAGATAGGAAATGTATGTAATGAAACAAAATGTTTGACCATGAACACAAGTGTCTGCTGTTCTTTTAACCTACTGTCAACACATCAGTCTATAAGTAATATCTAAAACCGACTGTCACAGAATTAACACAGAAGGCGAAAAACACAAAAGAAGCTATGGATTCAACAGAAATTTTGGTTAAATGAAATATCGTTTGGATTTAATAGTTACTGACTCTTCAGAATAGAAACTGATTGACACAGAAGCTACAAACAGTGGCAATGTAAGGAATTCCACCTCTAATGATTTCCACCACGTGACTCTGATATTTTCCAATATTTGATAAGGGAGGTGGGTACAGAAATGACACAATTACAAAAAAATTTATTCCAAAGTTCATCAAATAATTTTTCTTAAAACTTACTAAGAAAAATTTAAATAGTAACAGAAGACACAGTAGGCGTTTCTACACGAATCTTTGTTAAAACTTACTAAGAAAATTTAAAATAGTAACAGAAGACACAGTAGGCATTTCTACACGAATGTCTAAAATTTGTTTTCATCAAAATATCATTAGGTAACCTTTTCCCAATTAATGAGAATATTTAAAAACAGGACAACAGAAGTTAAAGAAGGCGATCAAGAACCAGAAAGCAAAGTGGTTTATATACCATCACTACATGACAAGACTGCGCAGAAGGTGCCTTACGGCATTTAGAGAATAATACAGCTACAAAAGTTTAAGTCAACCTACCTTCGTAATACCAAATCAGTTTAATAAACATGCAAACAGTCTAAAAGAAAACGTAAGAACTGATCAGCTGAAGGCTCTTAAACAGAGGGCTCTGTTGTTCAATTACAGTTGTCCAAAAAGGCCTATTTTGAAAGAAAAATACGTACATCCCGATAATTTCACCGAAACACAAGATTACTCGAACTGCGGAAAAGCCAACTTGCAACATTAAACAACTATTTGGCATTCAAAATGAATAAAACAGAAATACCGAAACTGGAGGAATGCCAAGCTTCAGAGAACTCATTGTTAAATGCATTACATAAAATAAATTTTATTTCAACTACAACAACATTCGAGATGCAGTTACCATAAATTGTTTCCGCTTATTGGTGATAATTAAACTTTACAGTGAAATACCTGACTCCCAGCCAATAGCCCTTAATGAGCCTATCCGCTCCAGTAACATCAATACAACTGTGGTTGAAATGTCTGACAAGCCTAAACCCTCGAACCGTAATTACAACAGTGATCAGTACTTCAAGAGGTAAAATACACGATTAAACATAGGTTAAAGGCATGGAATGTTAAACTCTGTAGAATTAAGATTGAAAAACCAGAGAAGCATATTCCCGGTGAGTCACTAATTATTGTCACCAAGAATAGCTCCTAAAGTATTATATGAGCCGAAAAGTTCGTGGGACAAATGTTGCATGGGAATATGACGTTGGTTTTTTGTTGTTATGTGGGGTCGCCTCAGAGAACTTCGTTTCTATAAATGTGATGCTATAGTTCGGTACTTATTTTCTGATAGCGGCTATCGAGACGAATCCAATGATGTGTAACAGTAAGGTCTTTGAACGTCAACGAAGGTCAAAAAGGTGGCATGAACGACCATTTACTGAAGGTGTTGTTAGAAGTGATGACCATTGGTATCAGTGTAGTGCTACGATTTTCTTATCATCGATTGAGTGGTATTCCTTATCACATTGGCACTTATTGAAGAACATGCTGCGATAATTCTGTATCACATTTCTCCAGGTATTGTTGGAACGTCATTATAAACAATGTCTTTAACGAATCGCCACAGGGAAAAATCCAGAGGCGTCAAGTCTAGCGAACGAGTCGGCCACGACACATCTCCTCCTCGTCCAATCCAATGATTTTGGAATTGTCTCTGCAACTCATTTATAGCCATCTGCGAAAAAGTGCCCGACACCCATCGTGTTGATACCACATTCTGTTCCTTGTTCCTAAACGTATTTCTTCTAATAACAGACCTAGTTTTTCTTGCTGGAATGTGGTATACTTCCTACCATTAAGATATCCTTCGATGAAATAGGGGCCTATAATTCTTTTCTCCAGAATCCCACACCATACATTCACCGACCACGGTTTTTGGTGTGCAACTTGCCGCAACAGACATGGATTTTCAGTTGCCAGATAATGCATGTTACTCAGATTAACACTTCCATGTTTCGTGAATGTAGACTCGTCAGTAAATAAAATTCAATTAATAAATGCGTCATCCCTCTGAATCTTAAGTTGAGCCCATCGACAGAATTCAATGTGACGCATACAATTCGTACCAGTTGATTCTTGGTGGAGGCATGTGGTAAGGATGATATTTATGGCGATGCAGAACACGAACACTACTACTTTGGCTCACGCCCGATTCTCGTGCGATTTGACGCGAACTAACAGAAGGATCTCGAACCAGAGTGGCAAGACTACCAATTTCCGTTTCCTAGCTAGTAACTTTCGGATGCTTTAAAGGTCCAGTTGTTCTCAATTTATCATAAACATGTTTAAATGAACGACGTGTAAGGTGAGTACGTTGAGGGTGTCCTTCAGTGTATAAGTCTCTAGCTCTCACAGAATTTCGTTGGCATTCTCCGTAAATGGGAGGCATATCGACTTGTTCTTCAAAGCAGTACGTTATTCACATTCGCTTCATTAGACGATACTGGTCTTACCGTTCCTATTAGTGTTGTAATGTGAAACCGTTGAAAGGTGTTACATGTCGATGGCGCATTAGGTGGATACACCGTATTCGGCGAATATTTACTATTGGCACGATATACGAGAGAGGATTGTCAGAGCATGTGCTTCGATAAGTACCTAAGTGATAAGGAATACCACTCAGTCCATGATAAGAAGATTGCAGCACTGCATTGATACCAATAGTCATCACTTCTAACACCTTCTCTGAATGGACGTTCATGCCACTTTTTTGACCGTTGAATTTCAAAGACCTCACTGTTACACGTCATTGGATTCGTGTCGATAGCAGCTATCAGAAAGTAATTACCAAACTCTAGCATCCCATTTCAAAAAATAAATTGGACCTTCATATATCTGACGCGACTCCACCCAGTAACACAAAACCTATATCATATTATGGCCCCCGTTGTCCCATGTAACATTTGTCATACAACGTTGTCAGCTACTATCACACTTTCGCAGTTACTCTAGATGGCAATAGTTAGTTACTCAGCCTGTATATATCCGGTTACTACACATTAGCCGTATTAGCTTGAAGAAAAAAAAATAGTATGATCTGGATAGCCGAAATGCGGTATTACTTGTTTTCTTTAGCAACTCGTCCGCTACATATTGAAGATGAATCAAATGTTATGCCACTGACGGCAGCAACAAATGCCCAACATTACAAATCCGCCTCGTTAACTGACTGAAACACACAATGCTCACCACGCAGTCTTCGCACCCCGACATGTATAAGTCCGGGCTGCCTTCCTTTCTGGGAGACAATTCCAGGTGACTGATGCCGATTGAAAATCGGTACCAAATAAGATCCAAGTCCACCTCGAGGCCTTACAAACAGTTACTGGCGCAGCCGACTTCGGCGTTGCGACCAGCCAGCAACCATGGAGAGAAATTGTCCGTAGCCAATGCAGTGGACAATCTTCTTCTCCTCGCCGGCGGAGCCACCTAAATCACCTTCCCCGACTATACCCTCTGCTGGCAGGCTAGAAATCTCAGAGCAAATATAGGCGAACGTAGTAACTATCGAAATATGCACTCGCACTTATGAGTATATAATAGGAATAAATGGATGCCCTACCTATTTTAGAGAGGGATGACATTTCCCTCTGTTACTGGAAAACTACTGACTTCATTTACGGAAAGAGGCTCTCGAAACAAATGAAAAAGTTTAACATTTTTTAACAGTGAGGGAGCAAGTTCGTAGGCATCCAGTTTGAATAAAATAATTTTCGATACTGAACCGTTGTTCGACAGACATGCTGCGCTTCTCTTCAAGTGTCAGTGAACAGTCCTGAAGAGGATCGCAGCAGGTCGGTCGAAACCTAGGTAATATAGCTGATTATTAGTTAGAATGACGCATGCCAATAACCAAAATTATTCTACCCAAAGTTGAGAAGAAAAGCCTAACATGAAGCATTAGTCCATTCTCCTCTTTACTAGTTATGCGTAGTGGTTATTTAAACTATGACTAGAGAACCTCAGCAGTCATCAACAATGTTACTACAGTTTTCAACAATAGATTAGAGAGTAATATCAATATGATGGACTTAATAACCGAGAGACTTTTTTTTGTTACCCACTATTCTTTAACTGGCATCTGGTGTATATATTCCTTGCCACCAGAACATTACTGCGACAGTAAACAATACTTGTTAACTGATAAGTGGAACACTTAATAAACGGTAAGAGTTCGAAGTAACACGTCGTCTTACCTGTTATCAAATCCTGTTCGTTTACTGAAGAGAAGAAGATTTATAGCACTGAAGATACTAGAAATTATTCATCAACTTTTTTTCCTCCATAATCTTCTGGTTGTGTGATAGTTGGGAGGCAATGGTGAAACCGGATAAAAGTTTTCTTTCGATGCTACAAGTAGGAATGATGTCCTTGCGCGCCTCATACGGAATTGACGGTCATCTGCCAGCCATCTCGGAATTCCACAAGGTTATGAATTTTTTCTCTCTCTCCAAAACACACCTTACATTCAGTGTGTTACCATTGACACAGATATCTACATCTACGTCTACATGATGTTTCTGCAATTCACAATTAAGTACCTGACGGAGGGTTCATCGAAATACCTTCATGCTATTTCTGTAACGTTCCACTACCGAACAGCGCGCTGGAAAAAGGAACACTCAAATCTTTGAGTGAACGCTATGGTTTCTCTTATCTTGTTATAATGATCATGTCTCACTATGTAGGTAGGCGCAAACAAATATTTTCACACTCTCTGATGAAAGTTGGTGACTGAAATGTCATGAGAAGATCCTGGTGCAACAAAAAACGCCTTTGTTTTAATTATTATCATCCCAGTTCGCATTTATATCCGTGGTGTTCTCTCATCTATTTCGCGGTAATACAAAACGATCTGCCCTGCCTTTGAAGTTGCTCGGTGTCCTCTGTCAATCCTATCTGATGGGGATCCAACACTGCACAGCAATGCTCCAAAAGAGGGAGCAGAACATTAGTATCAACAGCCTTTTTAGTACATCTGTTGCATTTTCTAAGTGTTCCGCCAGTAGATCGCATTCGTTAGTTTCTTTCCCCACAATTTCATCTATGTGATCGTTCCGATTTAAGTTATTCATTACAATAATTCCTAAGTATTTAGTTGAATTTAAATCATTCAGATTTGTGTGATTTGTCGCTTAACCGAAATTTAGTGGACTGATTACTTTTGTTACAAATGCGGATGACATCACGCGTTTCGTAATTTAGAATTAATTGTCACCTTTCACACCGTACAGATATCTTGTCTAAACCATCTTACAATTGATTCTGATCAAATCGTTCATGTGGAGCAGGAACAGCAGAAGGCCTATAATGCGTCCTTGGAGAACGCCAGGTCAGTTATCACGAAGTGTGACCTTTCTAAAAGCAAATCACGAATCCAGTCACGGAAGTGAGACGGTAATCCATCGCCACGCGATTTGATAAGAAGTCGCTTGTGAGGAGCGGTGTCGAATGCATTCTGGATATCTAAAGATGTAGTATCAATTATACTTCTACCGTAGATAACTGATTACTTGGTGAGAATAAAGAGAGATATATAATGTTACTTATGATTCGTTTATTCACATGACGTTTTGCAATCAACACGGATTTTAAGTAACATTGTATAAATTGTGACTGCGGTATCCCTGCGGACATTATGTTACCCCTGACGCTGCATCACAGACAGGAGCGCCAGCGATGATGTACTCAACCACGAACCTGGGTGCACGAATGGCAGATCGTCATTTTTTCGGATGAATCCAAGTTCTGTTTACAGCATCATGATGGTCGCAGCCGTGTTTGGCGACATCGCAGTGAACGCACATTGGAAGCGTGTATTCGTCATCGCCATACTGGCGTATCACCCAGCGTGATGGTATGGGGTGCCACTGGTTACAAGTCTCGGTCACCTCGTGTTCGCATTGACGGCAGAACAGTGGACGATACATTTCAGATGTATTACGACCCCTGCCTCTACCCTTAATTCGATCAATGTGAAACCCTACATTTCAGCAGGACAATGCACGACCGCATGTTGCAGGTCCCGTATGGGCCTTTCTGGATACCGAAAATGTTCGACTGCTGCCCTGGCCAGCACATTCCCCAGATCTCGCACCAATTGAAAACGTCTGGTCAATGGTGGCCGAGAACTGGTTCGTCACAATACGCCAGTCACCACTCTTTATGAACTGTGATATCGTGTTCAAGCTGCATGGGCAGCTGTACTTGTACATGCCATCCAAGCTCTGTTTGACTCAACACCCAGGCGTATCAAGGCCGTTATTACGGCCAGATGGGGATATTCTGGGTACTGATTTCTCAGGATCTATGCACTCAAATTGCGTGAAAATGTAATCACATGCCAGTTCTAGTATAATATATTTGTCCAATTAATACCCGTTTATCATCTGTATTTCTTCTAGGTGTAGGAATTTTAATGGGCAGTAGTGTAAAATTTCTCCTTTGACCACGTGTAACTTTCAGCGGTGGCTTTAAGCAGGTATTATGTCATTGTGCCTCTCCCACCACCCCTAACTGTGAAGGTACCTTTATAACTATATACACCAAAAAGGACATAGAAGCTCACTTCCAGCGGTTGAGACATTTCTAATCTCAAGAACATCGTGCTAGCATTTTGCACCAATGTATGGCGTTTCAGGATGTCGACAACGTTGCTCCGGCCGAGTGCGCACGCCTCTAAGAAATGATAAGTCGTGTTGTTAAATACTAAGTGTCAGAGCTACAGCCTGTGTGCGGGGAAACGTTGAAAGTTTGAAAAGGTATGTACAAAATTATGAAGAGGTATTGGTGTCGAAGAAGTATTGTAGTATGGTCAGTAAATATGCTACGGAATTATCTGTGAAGAATTGCAAGTTTGTAGACACGGCGAAGTGATACATGTGCCTTTGTATAAGTAGTTGTGCAGGGTATAGGCGACGACGATGACTAATAATCAAAAAATTCGGATACAATGTAGAACACGTTTGTTATTAAATACAGCAAACACAACAAAAGCACCGCCCGCTCTGACCGAGCAGTTCAAGGCGCTTCAGTCTGGAATCGCTTGACCGCTACGGTCGCAGGATCGAATGCTGCTCGGGCATGGATATGTGTGATGTCCTTAGGTTAGTTAGGTTTAAGTATTTCTAAGTTGTAGCGGACTGATGACCTCAGATGTTCAGTCCCAATAGTGCTCAGAGCCATTTGAACAACACAAGCAACCAAACACAACAAAGCCATAAGTGAAGCTGTCTGTCAGAGACTTTGTGCCCAGTGTTCCGGTCGACTTACAGCCATGCAACTTATCAGTGCTGTGTTCCCAAAGAGCCGCCACCTCCCCCACCCACCATTTGCGCAAGTGAAACAGTGTGAGAGGGACTGCGTGGAGTGACGTACCGGTGGGTCTGCACGGAGACAGATAGGCCTTTCGGGTACATTGGCATCTGAAGCGGTATTGTCTTCGGGCGTTGGCGTATGCCGAATAGCACACGGGTGGTAATGTGTGTGGCGGCATCAGGATGCAATGTTAGGGCTAGTTGGTGACGGAAACGGTGGGGGGTTCGTCAGAAGTAAATGTGGCACCATAATTGTAAGGATACCTTCAATGGAAAAGTTCGATGTCAGGGTGCCAGTACATATGCAGTGTGGCAGTCTGGTGGAGGAACTGTGCAGTGGAGCTGTCTGCGCTCTAGTTAGGATGTCATTGCCTATGAGCTTGACGTGGTGGTTGTCGGGAAGGAAGTTGCGGACGACTAGACGTAAGTTGAAGGTCGGCCTTATGGCGTCGGTAACAGTAGGGTCGGCATGTATCGGAGATGGAGGTGCTGGGCACATGTTGTTAATGAGTGAGGCGTCCTGTAGTGCACACGTGGGTTTGAGCCGTTTGACGGACACGATTGTAGGTTTACCATTTGATAATACGTGGAAAGTTCGATCATCTCTTTGGAGCACATTGTCGTGAAATGAGTAAGTTTGGGGAAATGCGGGTTGGGTCGTCCCATGTCATCCCTTAATATTACAGTGCCACAGTCTGTGAGTGCTGTGTGAACAAAGATTTTAGGCGCCAAGTGTGGAAGGGTAGGCGGAATGTGGGGTCTAGCTATGTGGTTCTTTACACATGCAGCAAAGCCCATGTCCGTAGATGTAGGTGATGGTTCTTGGAGTAAAAAACCAGGGATGTCCGAATGCATAGATTTTCGTTGAGTGAGACTTAGAAGGTTTGTTTTAGTACTGTGCCGACTCTGAGAAGGAGTTCCTCAATCCATATTTCTCCATGGCACAGCAGGATCACTTTTAACATGTGGTGCCACCGTTACACCAGACTATTACTGTGAGGATGGTATCGTGTAAATTTTAACTGCTTAGTTGTTGTCATATTACATAGTTTGAGGGAGAGTGCAGATTCTAAGTGCCAGCCCTGGTGTGTTTTGACGGACATTGGGTGGCCTAGGCATGAGATCCACACTTGCATGAACACTTTGACAATAGATTCAGCTGTTATCTCCTTTAGCGGTGTAGCTCCAATCTATGATATCTGATCAATCGCTGAGAGAATATAGTGGTATCCATAACAAGTATTAAAAGGGGTGTTTGGGGATTTCGAAACGAACTACGGGAAGTTGCACATGACATAAGACAATACTGTTCTCACATGGGACACATGCAGGACCTCAAAGTTTATAGTCTCTCTATACATTACGCCACACAAAGATGTCCATGGATGGTTGAGTGCCTGGGTTGGCCGAATTGCAAAGCTGATCAAATATGACGTGGCAGAATTCTTGAAGTAGGAGAGGGCGTGTGCGATTTTGTGAAACATCACAGAGAATAGGACGAGGCGACTCTTGGTATAGGACGAGATTCAATCCTTAGGTTATGGACGGGTCGTGAACAAGGGGTTGCATATGATCGTCGCGTTATTGTGCCTCAGGATCTGATCATAGTCGAGGGAAAATGTCAGGGCGCAGGTATGTGGAAAATAGTTTACCACAACTTTCTCCACACATGAGATGGCGGACGTCCATGGTGAAATGGACAATGTAGTCTAAATGCCAAAACCGTTGAGATCAGTTGTCCTTAAGTAGGTTGGAAATAGAGTTGGCAAGTGATCAATGACCATTGTAGACTATCAGGGTCCGTCCTGCTGGCTGTCTGACATAGTATACTGCTTCCTAAAGCACCAATAGCTCCCTGTCGTTTACGGACCAGTTGCTTTATGAAGATATACGCTTACATGAGTAGAAATGGAGTACCAGCTTCATACCCCCAACCTCTTGTTATATCACAGCTCTAATATATATGTCATATCTGCTCTCATGAAGAGACATGTGTCGGGCAGGAGCTGTGCCAAGGTGATGGCTTGGGTAAGGCAATCCTTAGTGCTTTCAAAAGAGGAGGGCATCTCCCTTATCCATGTGAGTTTGCGTTTGCCCTTGATATTCATTCCAGCGAGAACTTGTGTTTGCGCCACTTGACGGGAGACTGCCTGTGGAGGGATTTTCTGTACAAAATCTATCATGCCTAAGAGCCGACATAGTTATTCATAGTCGTGTGGTGGAGGCAGTTGGTGCATTGTCTCTATATATTGTGGTATGGGACAGATGCCCAATGTATTGACAGTGTGTTCGAAGAAGACGTACTCCTTCTCTTCACTAATTACGCTGCTGCTTGAGACAGGGTGTTGAATACTTGTTTCTGGTGGTTATTGTGAAATTCCTGACACAGTAAGAAACGTTAATATCATCAATATAAGCACAACAGAATGGGAATTTGAAGAGCAAACCATCAATGAAACTTTGACATGTCGGTGCCGCATTTCTAAGTCTGCACAGCATGAACATTCATTTGCACAAACCAAATTTCTCGTATTGGCAGTTTTGTGAACGTCTTGTGGACACATAGATATTTTTAGGTATCTGATCTTACAGTCAACAAACCTAAAGCTCGAGGTGTTCGCTAAATAGTGGGTGAAGTCCTGGAATCTTGGTGGTGGGTAGGTGAACATAATGATAAGAGTGTTGAGGATTCTGCAATCTTTGCACAACCTGGGAGCTTCTTTTTTCTTCCCTTTTTTTAAAGGGGGGGATGTTGGGGGGAACCAATTTTATGGCACAAGGCCAGGAATAGTCACTGCTTGTAAGAGCTCGTCCGCTGCCGCTTTGGCATCAATAAGTGGTCTGTGGCATACCTGGTCCAGGTATTGATAATCTTAGCAAATGTTTCGTTTATATTTAATCAAATATACTTTTTCCCATTTAAACCAAATCTTATTAAAAGAGCAGAAAAAAGAACAATTGATATAAAAAACTTGAATTGAAAATGATAACAAACTTATTTTCAACATTTGATCCATCAACTGAGTATTAGAGTAGCTGAGAGTGCTGTAGTGAGGTTGTTCTTGGATGGCTGTAGAGGTCGCTGGTGCCAGTGTACAGATGTCAGCAAAGTGGAGACGATAGGTGGAGGCAGTTGATGTGATAGGAATCGGTCGTTTTGATTGGAGTTTCCGTCAGAAGTCTCGGATCTTGTGTCTGATGCCTTTGGTTTCATCATTCTTCGTGAAAGCTCGTATCACTTATGTCGAAATAGAGTTGTTGCATCTGCTGAATAGGTCGATGGTGTGGAGGCATTCATCTACAAGCCGGCGACATCATTTATATCCGTGGGAAATGGTTTAGTAGCGTGGAGCAAGCAGTGCTGCCGAGGGAGTGTGGCAGAGTACACCAGGAGGAGAGCGCCCATTCATCATGTGTTAGCACGCCATTAGTCAGGTCTGGGAACAAGTGGAAGCGATGGAGAAAGTCAGTGCCGATAACTGGTTCTGCTATATCAGCGGTGACAGATATCCAACTGAGTTCTTTGTTGAGGCGTTTATCTACTGTGCGTACTTGTGCACCATTGATTCAGATTGTCAAATCGTTTGCTACACAGCACTGAACATATGCAGCGCATGGTATTTGGCCTGTTGAGGACGGCTGCGAAGTGCTGACCTGTGAACCTGTAGGGCAAATGCTATCCGGCATTGTCTTCATGGGGGTCGAGGTTACTTATATAACCTACACAGTTCATTGCGCCTCCATTGAGCAATGTTTTTAGTTGGGAAAATTGCATAGAAGATAGCAGTTGGACACAAATCGGCATATGTTGCGTGGAATCAACAAAAGCACTTCTGCGCAGGCGCAGTGTGGTCAGTGGCGTGACGTGCATCCGCGGACGCGTCGTGGTTGGCTATATTTTATGCAAGTGAGTGTACGACGTGGATGGCAGGGAGGCGAGGGTGCGTTGAGACTGCGTGCAGGTCGTCGATCCAGCCGGCTGCTGTGCCGTGGCAGTCGGCGAAAGAAGGGAGGATTGTGTTGATTCGTTTTCGGGGAGCTGTCGCTTGAGCGGCCGTCGAAATTGCGAATCACGCTCGCCGCCATTGTTGTCGACATTAGTGAAGCACAGTCGGTGTTGCACGATAGAATATATCCGATCTCCGTGTTCAAGGCTTACGTCCAAATAGTCGCACTCAAGGGTGACGTATGCACGGGCATGGTGTCGAAATTGGTCTGTGTATGGAGGAAAAGCCGTAATTGTCATGGAACCTTATCACGTAGAACTTCCTCATAAATGAAGTACTGCATGTGTTCCTATGGGGAGTGGTGAGTTTTTTGTTGGTCTCATACTTGTTCACTGCTAAGGAGGACACGATGGTCCGCTTTTAGTACTCACATGTTCCCCAAGTGGCTAGGAAGGGTAGCAAATTTGAGGCGTTACTGGTGACCTCACTTGAGTTGAAGATGATTTCCACAATGTCGAATCATAACATTGGATTGTTGGGCCGGAATGCTAGTAATTTGAGTTGGGTTCTGTGGTCACTAGGTTGCCAAGACAATGTTCGTAGTGGAGGAACAGCCGAGCAGATGTTGTACTTATGTGACAAGACTCGACGTGCGGTAGAAGACATGGGAAGTGATGCAGCCGGTAGACATCCGAAATGAGCTTTGTGTCCTCGTTTTAAACTCGCCAATGAGTCCTGTGACATAATTTAAAAACTCGTCGTCTCCATGTGCCCGTAGGCCCAACTTGTGTGTCTTTGACGCAACACACCCGTCACTGGAGTCTGTTGTCAGGTACAAGTGAACTAGACTTTCTCAGAAACGAGAGCGATTACACGAGTGCACAAGTAATATTGTTCTGTTTTAACATACATTCACACAGACAGAACTTTGCCTAACACTACTGTAAATTTCTTTTTATATTTAATGTATATTCAGAGAAAGTCTTACAATTACGATGACATACAGGGTGGTCGGAAATTCCCGTTACAAACTTCTAGGACTTGTAGAGGGGAGTGAGCACATAATATTTTGAATATGAACCTATGTTCAGAAACCTACCATTTCCATGCTACAACCATTTGAAAACGTGTTGCTAATGCGACCTTTTTTACAAGTAGTTGACTGTGTGTGATCCAGTAAATCACTTATTTTACAGTTCCACTCATTAATAGACAATGAGACTGCTCGTTTACTTGTTGACGGGTTCTCATCCAAGTGATGCACTAACGCCTCTTCCAGTTCGGGCGTGTGGGGCCTCCCTGGAGCGCCACAGTCACGCCTGCTGCTGGTGAAGATACCCTTTCTCCAAACCGCTGAGTGATTGTGGCGAAAAGGTGCTCGATGTAGTCTGAAGTTGCGGAGAACTATCTTGATAAATGCGACGAGCAGCTGTTCCATCGCCGTGAGCTTCGCCATTCAGGAGGATCATGTCGGTGCTTTCGGCAAACTTGTACTCAACCCTGTGGATCCAACACTGACAGACGCGCGAATGAGGCTCAACCAGGTCAGTGAGGTAGGATAGGACGTCAAATGACATCAGCCTATCTGATGTAAGCACTCGTCAATATGACTATCCTGTTGCGAACCTACCTAGCAAACATGTTCTCAAACGGCTGTAGCACCGAAAACAATAGGTACTCGCTCCCAACTACAAGTCCTAGATGTTTGTAACGGGAATTTCCGGCCACTCTGTCTACTCACTTTGAAGGCGTTACCGGGTCTGTAACAACAGTTCCAGAAACATTACGTGACAATTAGGTGGAATACCTAAGAGGTGGTTAGTTATTAAAATAAGTGATAAGCATCGTAACTCGCTGTTGTCCCATAAATACGAGTTTCCATAACCGAGTGAGTAGAGAAACAGCACGCTTCTTAGTCTCAAGGATATATCAGTAACATTTCTCTGTGCCCAGTTTTATTTTGAGGCAGCACATGTGTTTTTTCACCGTCGAAGAGGAATAAACCCGAATACCACCATTTTGTTTGAATTGATCACAGTTTGTATGTTTTCAATCTGAAGCGTAGTCTATAGCTTCAAACGTATCCCGTATCACTCCTGGTCTTGCGGAACACATTTCCAATTGTGTACTTTGCTAAAGGTGGCAGGGAGCGAAAGGCTATTTACAATTTGTAGAGAGACCAGAGGGCAGTTACAAGAGTCGAGGGGCATGAAAGGGAAGCAGTGGTTTGGAAGGGAGTGAGACAGGGTTGTAGACTCTCCCCGATGTTATTCAATCTATATACTGAGCAATCAGTAAAGGAAACAAAAGAAAAATTCGGAGTAGGTATTAAAATCCATGCAGAAGGAATAAAAACTTTGAGGTTCGCCGATGACATTGTAATTCTGTGAGAGACAGCAAAGTACTTGGAAGAGCAGTTGAACGGAGTGGACAGTGTCTTGAAAGGAGGATATAAGAGGAACATCAACAAAAGCTAAACGAGGATAATGGAATGTAGTCGAATTAAGTCGGGTGATGCTGAGGGAATTAGATTTGGAAATGAGACACTTATAGTAGTAAATGAGTTTTGCTATTTAGGGAGCTAAATAACTGATGATGATCGAAGTACAGAAGATATGAAATGCAAACTGACAATTGGAAGGAAAGCGTTTCTGGAGAAGAAAAATTTGTTAACATCGAGTATAGGTTTATGTGTCAGGAAGCCGTTTGTGAAAGTATTTGTCTGGAGTGTAGCCTTGTATGGAAGTGACACACGGACGATAAATAGTTTGGACAAGAAGAGAATAGAAGCTTTCGAAATGTGGTGTGTAAAATATTCGCGTTAGTATTTTGCAGCCGTGACTTATTAAACTGATAGTTCGGTAATTTTCACATCTGTCAACACCTGCTTTCTGTGGGATTACAATTATTATATACTTCTTGAAGTCAGAGGATATTTCGCCTGTCTCATACATCTTACTCACCAGATGGTAGAGTTTTGTCAGGACTGGCTCTCCCAAGGTCGTCAGTACTTCTAATGGAATGTTGTCTACTCCTGGGGCCTTGTTTCGACTCAGGTCTTTCAGTGCTCTGTCAAACTCTTCACGCAGTATCATATCTCCCAGTTCATCTTCATCTACATCCTCTTCCATTTCCATAATATTGTCCTCGCCCTTGTATAGACCCTCTATATACTCCTTCCACCTTTCCACTTTAACTTCATTGCTTAGAAGTGGGTTTCCATCTGAGCTCTTAATATTCATACAAGTGGTTCTCTTTTCTCCAGAGGTCTCTTTAATTTTCCTGTAGGCAGTATCTATCTTACCCCTAGTGAGATAAGCCTCTACATCCTTACATTTATCCTCTAGCCATCCCTGCTTAGCCATTTTGCACTTCCTCTCGATCTCATTTTTTAGACGTTTGTATTCCTTTTTGCCTGCTTCATTTACTGCATTTTTATATTTTCTCCTTTCATCAATTAAATTCAATATTTCTTCTGTTACCCAAGGATTTCTACTAGCCCTCGTCTTTTTACCTACTTGATCCTCTGCTGCCTTCACTACTTCATCCCTCACAGCTCCTCATTCTTCTTCTACTGTATTTCTTTCCCCCATTCCTGCCATTTGTTCCCTTAAGATCTCCCTGAAATTCTGTACAACCTCTGGTTTAGTCAGATTATCCAGAACCCATCTCCTTATATTCCCACCTTTTTGCAGTTTCTTCAGTTTTAATCTACAGTTCATAACCAATGGATTGTGGTCAGAGTCCACATCTGCCCCTGGAAATGTCTCATAATTTAAAACATGATTCCTAAGTCTCTGTCTTACCAATATATAATCTATCTGAAATCTGTCAGTATCTCCAGGCTTCTTCTATGTATACAACCTTCTTTTATGATTCTTGAACCAAGTGTTAGCTATGATTAACTTTATAAACCACGGAATAACGTAGATAGAAAGGTAAAAATTGACACATTTGCTTCTTGGAATGACATCTGGTTTTACTAGAAAAAGAAAAAAAAAAACAAAAACAAAGATGTTCACAAAATGTCCGACAGATGGCGCTGGACAGCAAAACGTTAGTAACTGCTACCGTGACGGGTGAGAGGTACGCCGATATGTTACAGAATCGCATCATACCCAGCCTGGCTCATAAACACCTGTTGTAACGTACGATGTTCATGCAGCATGGCGCTCCACTCCATATTGCTAGACGCGTGAAAGATCTCTTGCGATTGTCGTTTGGTGATGATCGTGTGCTCAGCCACCACTTTGGTTATGCTTGGCCTCCCAGGTCCCCAGACCTCAATCCGTGCGATTATTGGCTTGGGGTTACCTGATGTCGCAAGTGTATCGTGATCGACCGACATCTCTAGGGATGCTGAAAGATAACATCCGACGCCAATGCCTCACCACAACTCCGAACATACTTTACAGTGCTGTTCAAAACATTATTCCTCGACTACAGCTATTGTTGAGGAATGATGGTTGACATATTGAGCATATCCTGTAAAGAACATCATCTTTGCTTTGGCTTACTTTGTTATGCTTATTATTGCTATTCTGATCACATGAAGCGCCATCTGTCGGACTTTTGTATTTTTTTGGTTATAGTAAAACCCCATGTCATTCCAAGAATGTGTGGCAATTTGTACCTCTCTATCTACATTATTCCGTGATTTATTCAGTTTTCAAATTTATACTGACTTTTTGATCACCCGGTAGTTCTGCAGGGTACAGGCGATGACTGACGAATTATTACACAATATAAGAAACCGAACACAACAAGGACATAAGCCAGAGTTACTGGCCGGGTATTCGTGCACGGAATTCTGGTCAGCCAGCAACGATGCTGCTTGTTAGTTCAGTTTTCTCACACGTTTAGCCAAAGTAGTGCCTGTTAGATTAAATACTTTATGGGTGAACATGTTTGACTTGCGTGCCTCAGAAGATCTCGTTAAGTATTTGCTTTGAAGTAATAGCTCACTTTCATAATTTGAACTTCTATGTAATGAACTGATGTGTCTGGCTAGAGGGAAGGTGTGATTGTTAACCGGAGTGCGAATGTTTACGGTGCACAGTAACAAGTTGAAATAAACAGTACGTAAGGAAATTACCTAACTAATTGAAGATCTACGGGTGAATCAGTTTGCTACAATAAAAAGAAGCAGAACACAGGTGGGAGGAAGAAACACAATTTAGTTATCATCTGTGGTTTATACGTAACTGTACATGTTTCTTCTTATATCTCCTAGGTACGAGTAGCTTGTCCGATTAACGTTAAGGATGGAAAGGTTATGAACATTTATCAAACCCTACTCTTTAGTGCACAAGCAAGCATATCTGAAATTAGATCAGCAGCATGATGTCATTTAATTTGAATCAGTGGAGTCTTTTGAAGCGGCTCACAAACAGATCACGCTCAGTAAAAAATGAGACGTGTGTCTCCTGCCCGCGATGTGCCTGTAATTAACTGCTACGCAAAATTATCAAGTAGTGACAAATGAGATGAGAGACGATGTCCTTTGACATAGTTTATTATTAATCGAATAATAGATTATTACTATTCACGGTGATGTAATTCTCAAATCAAAGTCTGTTTTTCCAACGAAGCCACGGGTTCGTCATGTTGTCTCGGTAAACATCTGCTTGTAACTATAGAAAAGTCAGCTACAAATCATTCCAAGCCACTGTCCACATTAAAAATGAGCGTATTGTAGGATGCCGCGCAAGTTGACATCTGAAGCAGTAAATTTACTTCCATTCAACGAGATTGATACTCCGATTCACATTTTTAATTATTTTATTTATACATTAAGTAATAAATATCAAATTTATCAGCTTAAATACTTCCCACTTTAATAAAATTCACATACCTATTTCCCACTAGTTTTACTCAGATGGTAACTTACTTCATCTCAATATTTATAACTTCAAAACCACTACTGACACTGCATGCTCGCTGCTGATAGCACTGTCGGCGCAACATGACGATGCCTGAGCCGCATAAAAGGCATTTAACAATACTCATAACTGTCAAGCCCTAGAACACAAGTATTGAAAACACTGTGCTCTAACAAAACACACACACACACACACACACACACACACACACACACACACACACGTGCGTGCGATCACCCACTTTCATGTCCGGATACTTTCTTATATTGGTTCGTGGTCGCTATCGCTTGATACGAAGAAGTCAAGCAAGTGGATCAGACTAAGAGCAGCCGACCAGTTGCAAAGGATAAAGTGATCTTTACCTAGGTTTCAATAGATATAAATCTATCTTCTTCAGAAGACGGCAGTATTATAACAACATGAAGTGATATGTCCTTATCGTTTAGGCAAACATCTGCATAGTTACATTAATCATATAAAATATAGCCCTGAAAACAGGGTTTGTCAGACAAATAAAATAGGTACATAGTTAGGCGCTCTGCAACTTCTATGTACCTATTTTATTTGTCTCACAAACCCTGTTTTCAGGGCTATATTTTACATGATTAATGTAACTATGCAGATGTTTGCCTAAACGATAAGGACATATCACTTCATGTTGTTATAATACTGCCGTCTTCTGAAGAAGATAGATTTATATCTATTGAAACCTAGGTAAAGATCACTTTATCCTTTGCAACTGGTCGGCTGCTCTTAGTCTGATTTACGTGGAACCGTTGCTGTAGCGCAGCTATGTTTAAAGTACCAAGCAAGTGGAGTCAATTATCTAATACACTCGAAGCAAATCTAAAGGGATGGGTAAAACCGAGCGGTCAAAAACGTTAACGGTATTTTAGTTCTGAATAACTGGAATTATTTGGTACTTATTTGGTGCCGGACTAGCGGGTGGTTCTTACTTTTTACCAATAACAGCTCAAGAAACCGTAATATCAGTTATCCATAGCAGAAGCACAAACTTTTTTGGAATTTAAATGAACCGTCCTTAAAAACATATCAATTTTTACTCGCAAAATTTTCATAGCTTTGAGAATTGCATTATTACAGAAAACGGAAAAAGCCATCACTGCTATTTTAATAACAATAGCGACAGAAATGACCAAAACCCGAATGGCATAAGAATTGTTACAACATTGCTGAGACAGTAACGTATATGCTACGATGAACCGTGACCTATTTGATGGAACGCGTATACATGTAGTGCACAAGCTTGCCCCATTAGATTTGTATAGTAGATTCGCGCTGCCGTTATTGGACTGCAGTTGTGTTACATAATGGCACCATCCCTAGTTTGAAAGTATTCTATGAAGTGCGTTAATAGTAAAGTACAGTGCTCCTTTTGCTTTACAAGATTAGAAACACTATCTGCCACAACATACTTTCTACATCGTAGAAGAGGAAACTAGTTTCCTATAAAAATAGAATTTTGCTGGTCTGTTGCCTGTGTCTACATAATATGCCTTTATCCGCTGGTAGCCATTGAATACGGACTAATTAACAGGAAGAGTTAATCAACCCCAGTATTCACGCCTTCGTAGTGCACACATAGTGATATAATCCTATTATAAACCGTGATTTTTGAGAAGAATTTGAAAAAATTAGAATCAGTAGGCGGAAACCGGTCGTTTTTGTGCAATATTCAATGACTTATCACTTCTGGAGAGAAGCAGCGAACCGTGAATGGACCAATTTTCTTTCTTTCCTTTGCTTTATTAATTTAATAGTTTCAACCGATGTATCTTGAAACTCAGAAAGTTAAAATTTTCCGATATTTTTTCGGTTTCTAAGTCTATTATCGGAACTAATAGGTACTGAAAATACGAAAATCGGTTACTCTAAAAACCGGTTGGTTCGAGTGGTTTTAATAGTTAGGGTAAAGTGGAACTGAAGAACACCGATATAACTGAAAACGCTCTTGCTTCAGCGATGACCGCCACCCCTAACAGACAGTGTACATAAAAGTAATAAAACAAAGCAAAGCAATTTTTGAAAACTTTTTTCCATTTTTGCATATAATTTCCTTAAAGAGCGAGAGCAATTCCTTTATTGTTCTTGCATTTCTACTGCAAAAATAGCTACAACTGTTTCAGAATACTTCCATATATTTATTTCCCGTATGTTCAGCACGTTTGTTCTTTTTCGGAAGACTGGTGTTCGACAGCGAAATCGAGCGCATATACTGCCCTACAACGTGGCATTAATTGTAAAGAAGACTGTTATTGCGCTTAGGTATCTACCCAGTCTTAATTCCGACCCAAGTGCGTTATGTGCTCGCTTTCAGATTGGCTTTCTCGCCACTTTTTAAGAAGACGATAACTGCATTACTCATCGACACCTACCATGCTTGAAAAAACGGGCAAATAAAGCGGAAAATACCACTTCGTGCAAGGTATAACCAATTGAACACTTGTGAAAGAACAGCAGAGAAGGAATACTTCTAAATTTCATTTAATATCATTTAACAAAAGCGCATATGATGCTCTGGTGCTCTACATGAAGAAATTTATACACATATCGGTTTATGCAATGTCCTGTACAAATGCAATAAAGTGACGTGTCTCAAAAATCGTTGAGATCTGGTAGACTGTATGTTTTCCGACAGAATTTCGGGGCCTTCTGTGTAACAGAGATTTACCAACTCCGAAAGACATTGCATCTTTCCAACTTATGGAACGGGATTACACAATACGTATAAAATAATCTTTTCTGTGTAACAGAGATTTACCAACTCCGAAAGACATTGCATCTTTCCAACTTATGGAACGGGATTACACAATACGTAAAAATAATCTGTTAAAGCATTCATACATACATATTATAACAATGGATCTGTGTGTGTGTGTGTGTGTGTGTGTGTGTGTGTGTGTGTGTGTATGCGTGTGTGGGTGTGTGTTCCACATGTCCTTTTAAACCATCAAACGGATATCAACAAAATTTGGTATACATACACCTTACTGCGAGGCAGCAAATGGATAATGGTGCTGTGGTGTTTTCGCAATAGACTCGTATAGAAAGCTGTGTATTAAAACAGGATGTCCGCTTCACAAGAGCGTAATTACGAATAACATGTACTAGGGAAACTCCTCAGTCGACAACGATACATGCTGTTCTGAAACAATTGTTTTTGTTGTATTATAAATCAATGGTACTGATGCGAATTATGTTGGGCAATCCACAAACCGCACAGTATCTGTCGTCTGTCGTAATATATCGAAGAAGCTCTGGGATTATATATGTCACGTCACGTCATTGTATACTTAAGCACACACTTAACATCATGTTCATGCACGCATTGGGAAAAAGTGTTGCCAACAAACAGTTAACTGCTCTTCTCCCTCAAGTAACAACTTAAACATCGATGTTGTAACGACATTTCCTACAAGATGTCAAAGGAAGGATCAAATAATAACACCCATATTAAGAATCACATAAGTTATCACTTTAAAAAATAAACAATCTCAAATTAAATAAATTATTAAATGATAGTGAAACAAAGTTCTACGTTGAAAATTATGGTAGTGCAGACTGTTCTTGAAATTTAACATCTACATTAGTCATTTAGCTATTTTGTGGTGTATCGTCATTTCTCTTGGAACCAGCGCAAGATACCATAAAAAATTAACCTCTAGAGACGTGAAACCACACTTACAAAGAAAGAATTGGAAAATTGGTAACATTAAACTTCTTAGCATCTCTAAAAGCCAATAATTTGTAAAAGAAATATTTATCATTCCGTTCATGACCTGCAGATCATGTATCATATGTAATACAGCAGGTCTCTGTCAAGCAAAGTAACTTCAAGCTCATGTAACAAATTCTGTACATCAGGTCTCTGTGTAGCTAAAACAGTGAAATGTGTAAAATTCTTATTTATTGTTGTTTATAGGAATTTTAAGGAATTTTGTGTTGGAAGACAGTAATTAATAGAAATCAGAACGTGTATACACGATTTATTTATGCTTTCAAGTCTTTTTATGAAACTAAATAAGTATAGTATGTCAAAATACCAAAGATACAATCATTTTCAAATCAGTGTTCATTACATATTCTTATATAAATATATACATGATCAAGAACTTCTAAAAATTGCTACACTTAAAATTTTTGTTGCCACATTCTAAGCTGTTTCATTTTGTGTGGAAAATTTAGAAGCAATTCATTTTTGACGTGAAACACAGCAACATATCACACGTCTGTCATTTTGCGAACGTGTGACTGGAGCAATCTTGCTTTCTGCATCTAGATCTACACTTTTGTCCCCGGCGTAAATTTCTCGCAAATTCAAAGCATTCCTAGATATTTTGTATGCTAGTGGGGTGATTTATAATGCTTTACCATCTTTCCTTCATAGCTTTCCCTTTCGTGTCCTTCTGAGTCTTTTCTCCCTTACAAGTTTGATGACATTGACATATTTTCTGAAATGTCAAGTTGAAATAAGTAGAAGGAGGGCATTTCCTTTTCCACATGCTTGTTTTCTACGGCAGCCAGTTTGTATTCAATGTAATGTGCAGCAATCGCAAAGGCAAAAAATATTTGCGTCGTTGTGCTCCAGTAGCTCCTCCATAATATTTGAATCCGCCAAACTTAAAAACCACATGCACTAACAATCCAAGCACTGTTGAATTCTCAAATTTTCGATCTGTAGCCTTTGCAACTATTCATTTTCTCATTTATAGCAAATAAGAGGTAGCAGACAAACTCTATACATTTTACATCATTATTGCGTAAATACTGTATAACTGGCATGGTCATGTGCAGAGTGTGGTCATACTGCCCAGTTGTGTTAAATTTGATACAGTGCATTTACATGTGTCCCAATACATTTACACAAACTTAGAACATGACATAACTTAAATATTTAGAATTAGTTGATAACAGTTATCTCTGTTATTCTTCTTATATAATATTATTTCTGTTTCATACTTTATCTTCGTCGTGGCATCTTCGTTCGCACGATAAATACTGTGCATTTCGTAAGAGTTGCCACCTTCTTGTAACGCTAGAAACTTGAAAAAATGACGATCGTGAAACGCAGACTGTATAATACGTGATACATGTGGCTGACAACTCAAAATACTGTTTCTGACTGCAGGAAAAGAATATCACCCGACTGGTATCATATTTGCCAGTTGGTGACCCTAGAGTTTAATCAGTGCTGGGCTATTAAGAATTTAAGAGTTCACAGTTATTGCACATCGAAACGCTTAAAAATTTAATTGGTCATGCCTTAGTACAGTTCTACTGGAAGTATACATTTTGTCTGAAGATAATGATAATAAGCAGCAAGAAGTCGTCACCCGATGCTGGTGCTGTCATCCATTTGATGCTCCACACAACTTGCTAACACAGGATTGTAACAGCATCATAAATGCCGGATATCTTCGCCACTTGTGACAGCCAGAGCGAGAGCACCAGCAGCAGCGAGTACTGTTTGTATAAAGCGTTTATTTTGCATTTTGTTTACGACCTTCCACTAAGGAAGGGATTCAATTTCTGTTTATCTGCTCTGCATAGTAACTAACAGTTCTTGATAAAACTTTACGTAGTTTTCGTGTGAGATTTCTTAGTGTTTTCTTGATCGTTTAGAACAGAAAGCGCCCTAAAACCGTCTTTTGTTTGTTTCGCGGCCGTTAGCCACTAGAATCAGCAGTTGTCTTGTGGCAGCCAGAGCGAGAGCACCAGCAGCAGCGAGTACTGTTTGTATAAAGCGTTTTTGTACTTATTTGCTGCGCTTAGCTTTTAAATAGTTTTTCTGGGAAAACCTAGCGTAGTTTTCGCGTCTCGTATTTCAGTGAGTGTTTCTTGATTATCAGAGTAGCTCATCAGAAGATTATCTTGGGAATTGTCACCGTATAGAGTAGGGTAAACATAGTCATGTGTAGGGACTGTGGTTGTTGTGAGCGGACGCAAGGAGAATTGGCCACTCTTCGGGGGCAGGTGGAGGCTTTGTCTGTTAGGCTCATCGAGCTCGAGGCGCAGGCGTCGGCTCGTAGTGGCGTTGGGGCAACTGTGGTGAGACCTATGCCTACTTCGGTGGCCTTGGAATCACATGGAACCCCTGATGTCGCTGCGTCTTCCGGCAGTGAGCATCTTACCGGTCAGCCATCACTCCAGGGTGAATGGCGGACAGTGGTGGGCTCGCGCCTGCCTGGCCGAAAGCGGAGGTGGGATCTGGCCGCGTGGCAGCTGCCTTACCCCTTTCCAACAGGTACGGGGTGCTTCCTAGTGGTGATGACATCGTTTCCGAGCCACCACAGGATGCCTCGCCTGTTGAGCCAGTGGCCGATTCTCCGGCAAGGTCCCGACAGTCACAGAGGGCGGGCCTATTAGTTATAGGGAGCTCCAACGTTAGGCGGGTTATGGAGCCCCTCAGGAAAATAGCGGGTAGGTCGGGGAAGAATGCCAGTGTGCACTCGGTGTGCTTGCCGGAGGGTCTCGTCCGTAATGTGGAGGAGGCCCTTCCGGCAGCTATTGAACGCACTGGGTGTGACCGGCTGCAGATAGTAGCACATGTTGGAACGAATGAAGCCTGCCGCTTGGGTTCTGAGGCCATCCTTGGTTCCTTCCGGCGGCTGGCTGATTTGGTGAAGACAACCAGCATCGCACGCGGAGTGCAAGCTGAGCTTAATATCTGCAGCATAGTGCCCAGAGTCGATCGCGGTCCTCTGGTTTGGAGCCGTGTGGAGGGTCTAAACCAGAGGCTCAGACGACTCTGCGACTATAATGGTTGCAAATTCATCGACCTCCGTTATTGGGTGGAGAACTGTAGGGCCCCCCTAGACAGGTCAGGCGTGCACTACACACCGGAAGCAGCTACTAGGGTAGCAGAGTACGTGTGGCGTGCACACGGGGGTTTTTAGGTTAGAGGGACCCCCCCTTGGGCGAAACGATAAAATACCTGACGGCTTACCAGAGAGGACATTATCATCGTTGATAAAGAACGTCCATCCTCAGAGACCAAAAACAGGAAAAGTTAACGTAATATTGGTAAACTGCAGGAGTATCCAGGGCAAGGTTCCTGAATTAGTATCTCTTATTGAAGGAAATAGTGCGCATATAGTATTAGGAACGGAAAGTTGGTTAAAACCGGAAGTGAGCAGTAACGAAATCCTAGACACAGAATGGAATATATACCGCAAGGATAGGATAAACGCCAATGGTGGAGGAGTATTTATAGCAGTAAAGAATTCAATAATATCCAGTGAAGTTATTAGCGAATGCGAATGTGAAATAATCTGGGTTAAGTTAAGTATCAAAGGTGGGTCAGATATGATAGTCGGATGCTTCTATAGACCACCTGCATCAGCAACCGTAGTAGTTGAGCGCCTCAGAGAGAACCTGCAGAACGTCGTGAAGAAGTTTCGTGATCATACTATTGTAATAGGGGGAGACTTCAATCTACCAGGTATAGAATGGTATAGTCACACAATCAGAACTGGAGCCAGGGACAGAGACTCTTGTGACATTATCCTGACTGCCTTGTCCGAGAATTACTTCGAGCAGATAGTTAGAGAACCAACTCGTGAAGCTAACGTTTTAGACCTCATAGCAACAAATAGACCGGAACTTTTCGACTCCGTGAATGTAGAAGAGGGTATCAGTGATCATAAGTCAGTGGTTGCATCAATGACTACAAGTGTAATAAGAAATGCCAAGAAAGGAAGGAAAATATATTTGCTTAACAAGAGTGATAGGGCACAAATCGCAGAATATCTGAGTGACCACCATCAAACGTTCATTTCTGAGGAAGTGGATGTGGAACAAAAATGGAAAAAATTCAGAAACATCGTCCAGTACGCCTTAGATAAGTTCGTACCGACTAAGGTCCAAAGCGAGGGGAAAGATCCACCGTGGTATAACAATCATGTACGAAAGGTACTACGGAAACAAAGAAAGCTTCATCATAGGTTTAAGAGCAATCGAATCATAGCTGATAAGGAAAAGCTGAACGAAGCGAAAAAGAGCGTAAAGAGAGCAATGAGGGAAGCATTCAACGAATTCGAACATAAAACATTGGCAAACAATCTAAACAAGAACCCTAAAAAGTTTTGGTCATATGTAAAATCGGTAAGCGGATCTAAATCCCCTATTCAGTCACTCGTTGACCACGATGGCACCGAAACAGAGGACGACCGAAGAAAGGCAGATATACTGAATTCAGTGTTCCGAAACTGTTTCACTGCGGAAAATCGTAACACGGTCCCTGACTTCAGCCGTCGCACGGACGCCAAAATGGAAAATATTGAAATAAACGATATCGGAATTGAAAAACAACTGCTATCACTTAGTAGCGGAAAAGCATCCGGACCAGGCGAGATACCCTTAAGATTCTACAGTGATTATGCTAAAGAACTTGCCCCCTTTCTATCAGCAATTTATCGTAGATCGCTGGAAGAACGTAAAGTACCTAGCGACTGGAAGAAAGCGCAGGTCGTTCCCATTTTCAAGAAGGGTCATAAATCAGATGCGAATAATTATAGGCCTATTTCGCTTACGTCAATCTGTTGTAGAATAATGGAACATGTTTTGTGTTCTCGTATTGTGACGTTCTTAGATAATACAAATCTCCTTCATCATAACCAACATGGATTCCGCAAACAGAGATCATGTGAAACTCAGCTCGCCCTATTTGCCCAAGAAATTCACAGTGCCGTAGACACTGGCGAGCAGATTGATGCCGTATTCCTGGACTTCAGGAAGGCATTTGATACGGTTCCGCACTTCCGTTTAGTGAAAAAAATACGAGCTTACGGAATATCGGACCAGGTTTGTGATTGGATTCAGGATTTCCTAGAAGAAAGAACACAACATGTCATTCTTAACGGTTCAAAATCTGCAGATGTAGAGGTAATTTCGGGAGTACCGCAGGGAAGCGTGATAGGACCTTTATTGTTTACAATATACATAAATGACTTAGTTGACAACATCGGTAGCTCCGTGAGGCTATTTGCAGATGACACGGTTGTCTACAAGAAAGTAGCAACATCAGAAGACTCGTACGTACTCCAGGAGGACCTGCAGAGGATTAATGCATGGTGCAACAGCTGGCAGCTTTCCCTAAACGTAGATAAATGTAATATAATGCGCATACATAGGGGCAGAAATCCATTCCAATACGATTATGCCATAGGTGGTAAATCATTGGAAGCGGTAACGACCGTAAAATACTTAGGAGTTACTATCCGGAGCGATCTGAAGTGGAATGATCACATAAAACAAATAGTGGGAAAAGCAGGCGCCAGGTTGAGATTCATAGGAAGAATTCTAAGAAAATGTGACTCATCGACGAAAGAAGTAGCTTACAAAACGCTTGTTCGTCCGATTCTTGAGTATTGCTCATCAGTATGGGACCCTTACCAGGTTGGATTAATAGAAGAGATAGACATGATCCAGCGAAAAGCAGCGCGATTCGTCATGGGGACATTTAGTCAGCGCGAGAGCGTTACGGAGATGCTGAACAAGCTCCAGTGGCGGACACTTCAAGAAAGGCGTTACGCAATACGGAGAGGTTTATTATCGAAATTACGAGAGAGCACATTCCGGGAAGAGATGGGCAACATATTACTACCGCCCACATATATCTCGCGTAATGATCACAACGAAAAGATCCGAGAAATTAGAGCAAATACGGAGACTTACAAGCAGTCGTTCTTCCCACGCACAATTCGTGAATGGAACAGGGAAGGGGGGATCAGATAGTGGTACAATAAGTACCCTCCGCCACACACCGTAAGGTGGCTCGCGGAGTATAGATGTAGATGTAGATGTAAAAAATAATCAATTGCACATATTTTGTACATGTTACTTTATGGTATTGTTTGAAGAATTATCATCACAAAAATGATTAGCAGACTTTATAAGAAATATAAATATAAATACTGATCATAACTTCATTTTAATAATAATAAAAGCTTACTTTCTGGTTCAAAATAAAGGTAAAAATATCCTTCGTCTTGTCTGTATTTACAGAACTGTTCCATATGTATTACAACTTCTTCGCTGCGTCTGATTACTACATCTACAGTTATTGTCTATAGGGACATACATACCGTCAAACCTGATAATATAATATAGTACCCACTGTAAATCGAGACTTCATTATCTATCTCGTTATTCAGCCGCAAGGAGGCAACTGGCGTTATCATTGTCAGTCTCAAAATCACCCTACGTAATAGTTTCAAAGCCAGCATTGTCTGGTCACTTACGATTCAGTTACCTAACATCATTTCATTGATTAACTGGATTTACCACGACAGAAAATACTCACAGTATGATGTCATTAGCAGACATTTGCTGTTGCGATAAAGATGAAATTTTTGACATTATGTAGTCAACTAGTGCTCATGTATGGAAAGCATTATAGTTCGTCTTGTTTTATTATTATTTTTGACTATTTTAAGTTTATTTTAAGATTATCTTATTATTAATACAAACGAATTGTTGATTAGGAATTAAAGCCATTTAAAATGAATCGGTAAATCGATTGGGATCATTGGTACTCCATCCTTGAGGATTGTAACTTCAGTGACAGTGTGTTGTAAAGGTTTAGTCTATGAAAGATACGGTTACAAAATATCGGACGGTTCACTTTCAATAGTCGCATTCTAATCATAAGCCAGGACGCCACAAACGCAACTTGCCTCTTCTCTGTTATACCATGTTATACCCAACGGCGAGAAAGAAAACAGCATGTCGTTGTATATACATTCTTTGTTTATAATTAAACATAAGCAGATAGACGAATTATTTCTCCCATTTATATTCTAACTATTTAAATTCCCTGATATTTTCGTTAAAACTGACTGCAAGAAAGAAAACTTACCTGCACATTTTCGTAGCACAGAACTTTTCGGTCGCCTTCAACAGAAATCCTGTACATAGCTGTTTAAAAAAATGTATAGCGTATTTACACCTGAATATACGCCTGGTTGGCAACATATGGAAGTTTGGGTCTGGCCGTGAGTCGTGCACAGATAACCAAATGGTAAGGTGACCGCTCGTGATAAGCGGGGAATTCGGGTTTGAGTCCCAGTCAGGCACAAATTTTCGCTGCCGTTATTTCATTCTACAGCTGCTAGTTACCTTATTCGCAATTGCGAATACATTTAATGTATTTCAGTACCAAAGACGGCCAAGCCCTTTGTTTACTATTTTATGATATTGATGTTAGCTTACAGTATTTCCATGGTGAATCGGATGCTAGCCTCACTGAGCATCGAAAACGACCGAGAATGGTTTCAAAAGCCGTTTAAAAGAGTGGTTCTGATTCAAACACGTCCAGGTCCTAGTACATGTTGTCTCAAAAGTGGCCAACGCTATCAGTAGCCAGTCACAACAAAGGACTCGCTACACGGAACCCATCTTTTTCTATTTGCTTGTGTGCTCTGTGCTTGCGTGCACGCGCACGCGCTCGCGTGTGTGTTTGTGTGTATGGTTATGTGTGCCTGTGTGTGTGTATCAAAGTGTGTATTAGCGCAGTTTGTTACTGTGCTTATGTTCAATATCGAAGAAGTATTTTCTTCTAAAAACGGAAATGAATGTGTCAGAAGATCCTCCAAACAAGGCACGCTGAAGGAAGATAAACAAAGTTGAATGGAAAACAACGAAGAATTAACATATACTTTTTCGTGTGATGCCTATTCTAATTTTTTGAGTGTTTAGTTTTGAAATTCATAGCTACGTAATTTTACTGTAATATTTTACTAGTAATTAAGTTTTAATGATCTGGACATCCTTTTACTCCAGGCACTCGCCGAAGTATCCGCCTACCTTTCCGTCTTGCGTCCTTAAAGGTCGTGCAAAATTGTTCCCACTGCTAACAATGAATCACGTTCAGGGGTTTCATGCGCATTGTACAACAAAGAAATATCGTAACTCGAGAGAGAGCTTTATTCCGTCATACTGCAGGGACGAACAGCCCGCAATGCACAGCGCTGGGTGCTGAGAAATCTAAGGAAGTGAAGTATGCATATTCCGTGCTGAAAGCTATCTGATGAATCCTTCGTCAATACCTCTTGGGTGTGTCATGGACCTCAAAAAGTTTTGCAGAAATGATTAGAGAAACATTTTAGTGAAAAACGTTATGCAGTAGAGAGACTGCAATGTTACCGCACCATCAGTGAAACAGAAGCTTCTCGTGTGGAAGAGGAAGAAAATTTTGAGAATATGAGAATATGGAGTAAGATGATTTAGTGCTCAGTTCACGTGTTTAGTTCCTTATTATTACTTTTTTTCTGAAACACGTTAAGTATTTCTCTTTCTCTGTTGAAGAGCAGTCAGTACTGAAACTCATGTCGATGCAATGTTTTTAGATTGATTTTAGTTTTCGGTAATTTCTTTGTCTAAATATATCATCGGTTCTTGTTTCTATGTTTATTTTATATTAATTTCCAAGAGGGTCAATCTTAAAAAAAAGGGTGCATTAGGTACAGATCGTTAACTAATTCTTTAAAAAAATTATAGTGAAAACTGTTATAAGAATTATGTAGATACACTTTGGTTTAGTTTCAAAAGCCAATACGTCCAACACTTTGTATCGAAACCAGCTAAGATGAACTTTCAAACCATTTTAACGACAGCTATTGGTTTTTCCCACGCTTTTGGTGCTGAAAGTCATTTGTTTGGCATAAAGGAGAGCAGCCAAAAAAACTTCACCAGCATGGTTACCTTCCTCATATATTTATGAGTTTTTCTGCCTGTCCTGTAAAACATCAAAGTGGGCTAGGTTATCATATATATATATATATATATATATATATATATATATATATATATGTGTGTGTGTGTGTGTGTGTGTGTGTGTGTGTTTGTGAAACAGGTGAATGATATTTCTGTAACTGAAGTCTTGCTCTTAAACTACCTTAAAATTTTAATTTATATTCCTGAATTTTAATTCCCTTTCCAAATTTATCTTTTGGTTTGACTTAGTGGTTACTCAGTGTACAAGGTGAATAACTCTTCGTTCTTGGAAGGCTTCAACGCTGCCCCCGTTCCGTCTGAACTATTGCATTTGTTTCATGTCCTTCTACTACTAACTACAGCGCTGTTCCTGTACTAGTTGTCAATAACTGTCGCAACCCTGTTTTTATAGGTGCCATCATTGAGATCTCATACAGTGCATCCTAATCAACAAAATTAAAAATTGTCATAAACGTAGTTTACGTTCGGTTAACCTATTCTGTAGGATAAATCTAGGGTCATTATTGTCTCATGATTTCTAACAATTCTCTAGAACCCAAACTGTTATTTCCTGAGATCGACTTCAAGTGGCATTCCCCTTTACTTGTAATTGTTTCATGTCAGTATTTTGAAATGATGCCTTATGAAACTGAGAGGTTCATACACAAGGTGACATCAATTTACTTTGGATTTCGAGTTATTACATGCTTGTTGAAATCTGTGGATTTTTAGCCAGTCATATCCTGCATACTAGGGTCAATAAATCTGTAATGGTATGTTATCGCAAGCATCTCAGTAAGTCGGAGGAAATGCTGTGTATTCCTAGGTCCTTCATTGGACTGGTATTTCAGTGCTCCGTCACTTTCTATGCGTCGGATTGAATCTCAGACTTTTTCTTCATCCACTTTCACATCTTTAGCATTATGTTGTCTTAAACTTCGTTTGCTTTGCACAGCGTTTGTATACATTCCTAGCACGTTTCAGTACGCCTTAATTCGCTTATAACTGCTTTCCTAAACGAGCTCTAGATTTTAATTCAGTTGTTTCTCATCTCTGTTAAGTTTCGATTGTGAATTTTTTACAAGTAACTTTATTTTTTCCAAATTTTCATGCATATTTCGACACCTCAGGAATTTCTGCCATTTTGTTCTTTCTGTTAATTATTTTTAGTCGTGTGAATGGGTTTGGATGTCCTTCACTTACTGTATTAATATACATTCTGCTTTCGTCAGTTACAACTCGGTATTATACATGGATTTCTAATGAATCTTGTCTTTTTTATCTGGAAGATTTGTGCTACCTTCACTATGTCAACAGCCAAAACCACAAATTCATCATCTATTGTGATCCTTTCCCATTGTTTTGTCTGCCGAGGCCTAATGTTAACATTCTAACTGTCAACAACCATTGTTTCTTTCAATTTACCCAAGTCCGATATCCTAAAACACCAACCTGTTCTGCGTTTCTTCAGTTTTAATCTGCAGCTGGAATATGAAAAACTTTGGTCCATACCTGCCCCTCGAAATATTTCCAAATTTAAAGTCAGTTACTGAAATATCTCTCCGTAAATGTGTAGGTATGATACACATTTTAAAAGAGCACGTTCCCCAATCGCAATGACTTGTGTGATTTATGAGTCTCTCAATAGACAGAACACGAAGTTTCCTACGTGCCTCGGCACCTCTCTCAGATCACTGGAGCCGACCATAGATCAACTAGACGTAGCTGCGACGTTATCATAAAACACAAACGCAACTTACACCAGTTATGACCAATCTCCGTTGTATCTTGAATGCAGCTAGGCGTTCACGGAACACGGATCAAAGGTCCCGTGGAATCGACAACACCATTCCTTGCCAATGTCATGAGTCCAAAACCGATTATGTACACTATAAGGTAAACATCAGTAATTTGTCATAAGTCTAGGTATAGTCGCTGTGTTGAGTGTATTATATGTGTGTCGAATACAAAATATATTAAAAGCTGAAATACACTGTATTTATGTTCCAGTTAACATTTATTTTATCTTTTGCTGTAAACAGACTTCCAGCAGTCTAGGCAATCGTCAATTAACTTCAGACTCAACAGGCAGTCCGCACAGTATCAGAGAGAGTTTCTAGCTGTACAGAGGCTGCTATTTCCGAAGTTACGTAACACTTAAGGATTATGCATGTATACTGAAAACACAAAATAGGAATTCATTTGATATGGATACAGAGCAAAAAATACTAGGTACAGATGTACTGAATGTTTTAGATTCCAGAGATATGAGTAGAAAACTCTAAACAAGCAATTTTGACTGACCTTTATGAAAAATAGAAAACAGATGGGCTTCAGTTTGACATATGGGCAAAATAATAAAATTTAGTAAAGAAAAACATTTACAGTAGTTAAGGATGTTCAGGAAAGTAACTTCCACAGGCACAGATACCCCGGCAAATTCCAAACATCCTGTAACACACAAACATTAGGTGCACATGCACTGCCCTTTACCTATAACACAAACGAAATCAAATGTTCAAAATGAATTTAAAATATCAATTACATACAGTTCTACACTGTTGTTGGCTTACTTAGGAGAAACAGTAGACAAATGGTATAGTATATCTATATCCTCATGAAAAGCCACAAATTAATAGTGACAAGTAACTTTTCCTCGTGTTATGTGTATATAGGAATACTTCACAGGCACTTCTTAGGACACTAAAATCTAGGAAATATAGAGCAGCATTGCTCCCCAGAAATACTGTTACCCACAATCTATTCATCTACAAATACAAGATTCCACCTTTAGAACTGGGTGGAGTTTACGGGATTTATTGTAATTTTGCGACAAAGAGTGTATGGGTCAGACAGGTAGGGCTAGACTGTACACGAAAGGAGTTGAAGACTGAAAAAGAATGTTTCCAACTTCGTTGAACTTACTATCAATGAATGCCCATCTTATGACATTAAATGTAATTTTCTTGATGTATCAAATAAAGACAGACAGTTAACATTACGGACCTTCAATGAACATTAATCGCCGAATCTTAATCCTTAATTAGTATTAGCAGGCAATTAACATTGGAGTCTCCCTAAGATAATGTGTTTGAGGTAAATTATGCGACCGTTTCTCATTCCGCATATTACATTCGGTGCTCCCTCCGATCTGCCCCCTCTCCTCTGTTTCTTTTGTCATCGCATTCACCGCCCTCAGTATTTCTGTCGATGTACCATATAGTACCTTTGCAACTAGCCTCTTGGCACACTGTTTTGTTTTCTGACTGTTTAATCGCTATCTACATGATTTATTAGTACATAGTACATAAGTTCTTTGTTTATATTTAAGTATCATATTATGTACAGTTTAGAGATTACTAACTAATATCTGTATGCTGCTGTAGTTCACCATGTTAGCCTAACAGTAAGTTTATGGATGTATAATCGTATCTTTTGAATCTGAGACATTCAGTACATCATTACATAATACTTTCTGTTTTGTGCCAATGTCAAACGAAGCATTGCATTTTGTGATTCCTTTAGAGATGCGTCACCTTTTAGTGTAATATATCTTTGGAAAGAACATTCATTGAATAGCGAGAGGTTCTCGCAGTTGTGTGGACTGTCCGTCTAGTCTCAGGTTCAGAACACCGAAAGGTGGTTCAAACATAATGTAAAATCAGTATCATTGTGGAACATTAATAATGAATATTTCAGTTTTTAATATGTCTATTTTCCTCCATGAATCTACAGAATATTGCATAATTATTAAAATATGCCTTTGTGCATCACGTTCATATATGGAATCTGTGACAGCAATTTTAACACAATGGGAGATATATTGCGACATGATTAGCGAATATTTTCATGCGTGTATTTGGCTACGTTTGAATCTGTAGATTAGTAGTAGTAGTAGTCATAGATTCATTCATCTGTAGATCTCTTTATACAAGGATGTAGAACGTGTCAAAGTGTTTACAAGTTTAGGCCAATTTAAAATAAGCTAATTCGTATACGCATGCATGTATAGACTTCTAGTTAGAGACAATCATTAGATTTATTCCTGGTATACAATACTTTTCTTACAAACAACTTATTAAATAATGCGCAGGTTGCTAATCTATTGCCGCACTGTTCACTAATATCCCACTATCAGTCAGGGCACACACTATACATAGATTGTTTCATAGTATTTCACTCACTACACACACAAACACAGACACAGTGGTGACCTCTGGGCCATTTTCTGTACTGCGACTTCCCATTTGGTATCCTGGAAAACTGAGTCAGCATCCCTCTATGCCGGCCGGTGTGGCTGTGCGGTTCTAAGCGCTTCAGTTTGGAACCGTGTGGCCGCTACGGTCGCAGGTTCGAATCCTGCCTCGGGCATGGATGTGTGTGATGCTCTTAGGTTAGTTAGATTTAAGTAGTTTTAAGATCTAGGGGACTGATGACCTCAGAAATTAAGTCCCGTAGTGCTCAGAGCCATAGAGCCATTCCTCAATAACGAGTGAGATGATGAACTCAGCAAGAGAGAGAGGTGTCAATACTGTGCAATGTATAGCTTGGGGGTAAGTTTTTCTAGAAAAGGAAAAAAGAAGGAAAAAACAAAATGAGAAGATGTTTTGTGGAAAGTTGGATTCTTTATAATCACTATTACTATTTATTTGTATTACTTTTTTACCAAACACCTACTCGGCTTTATCTAAGTAATCCTTCAATGTATAAAATGTATTGCATAACAGATACCTTTTAGCTGCCTTTTTAAATAAATGTATTTCTGCAGTTTTTTATTATCTTTTGCTAATTCACTGTACAGTTTTATTTCTTGGTAGAGAACGCTGTTTTGAGTTTTATTTTTAATTTATCTTCGCAACTTTGAGTCCAGCTCTTGTTCCATGGTCATGGATAGAGCTGTTTGTGCAGTAAGTAAAAAATCTTTGTAATGTGACTACTTAACTTTTAATTTGTTAATTTTAATGTAATTTTATGGAATTATAGTCACTTTTTCTTAGTTTCAGATCGCCCATAGCCTCTTGATCGATATCTAATAGACTGCGCGAGATGAAATCATCTTTATAATGTAAGCCCTAAAACTACATGTAGCTAAAGTGGGTTCTGATGTAACATAATAAACACCTGAGGCCACCAAATAAAATTACGTTAAATTATGCTTTCTTTCACATATGGCTCTTTTTACTTACAACTACTTTGTCAGCTTCCTTCTTGTGGCTCAAGTTTTCTTGCTTATTTTTTCTTTTAGGAATTATCCACAGCTTTACTACCATATACTACAGTCTGGATCAACTCACATTCCCAGTGATAAGCCTGATCAGAGAGCGCTAATCATCTTAATATTGATACTTCTTCTCATAAAAGTCTTTTGAAATAGTTGAGGTAATTCTATCGAAGCACGTGATCGGAATATCTCGATTCCGATGACGCGTTGTAAATGACTATGTTTTAATTACTTTTAGGTAAAACAACGATATAGATACACTGACAACTCTTGTAATAGTTTGCAATGACGAAATCGAATTTCAGTTTCTTAATTCTCTCATCAGTTGTAATAGTTAGATGCAGAACATCATGTTCGGTCTTTATTCGGCGTTATGATAGTTATTTTTTATAGATTTCCAACTTCCTTTTAATCAACGTGTTATCAACACGATTTACATTTAAAAGGAATACGATAACTGTGATAGTCTGCAAATGTTATTTAGGGGCATTGAATTATTCTATAGTTGGCCATCGCCATATAGACATTTAATTTGATTCACAAGGCACGTCATAATTCTGACCTACGCTTTACTTTTCTCCACCAGAATAATACACGCAGTCTCTTCCAAGATAGGCATTTGCGGAGAATCTTGGCACTATATCGATGGGTGTTGCAGTCAGTTACAGCTATACATATCTTTGAAGGTAGGGCTGTATTACTTTTTCTTTGCGTGGAGGTGGTGACACGAAAGCAGATAGTTTATTGCAGCTCAGTTGTTCTGTTGTTTATGCTCGGAATCCTAAAAACAAAAGATTGCGCAAAGTTTTGTTTTGTTATTTGTAAGGTCAGAAACGATTAAAAAAAGACAAAGATTGATCAGAGAACCCGAAACCATGGTCAAGTCAACAACCAAAAGTTAAATTTACCCATAGCAGCCGTGGGTTAGAGATTACACATTATTAGTAGAGTTGGGTATTAATGCCATCTCACGATCGTATTCTATTAAGTTTTTATTAATCGTTACGTAATCGTTTCGGGAGAGAAATATTTTGCGCCAGCTTCTGCCTCCTACTCCCTACCTCGGTATGCGAGTTCCTTCCCGGCCTGATACGTCCTCGCTCCGCAATTCGCCGCGTGAAATATTCCCTCCTTTTCGGAAATGGTCCCTTCGTCGCCGTCAACCATCAACTTGAACGAGTATGTGAGGCCTGTTTGGTGGTCGACGGAGAGCGACTCCCAACTCTCCTACCCCTCCCCCAGGCGCTTTTACGGTGGCGCCCTGCAATTGTCCTGGAGGAGCGAATGACAACGCACCGCAGCTCGCGCCGGTTTCCAGAGATCGCGTTCCAGGATCCATGCTGAAGGCAGGCGGTTCCGCCCGTCTGATGTGCCAGGCGAATTTCCCGCTAGCCGGAAATTAAGCAATGGCGACGTCATTCAGGCTGCCATTCTATGAGACCCAGACGTCTGATGTGCCAGCGCCATTGTCTGCAGCGAGCATCGAAGCAGGTAAATTCCCATTACCGCCAGCGCAAATGAGCCTGGAACAGCGAACATAGCAACCTGCGCATAATTTACTGTTACACAGAAAAAAAAAGTTTACCTAAATTAAGATTTAAATTTTGTCTATAATATCCAAGATGAGGTTACAAAGAAACAATTTTATTTATCAAGCTGTCTCAGTTCTCCCTAATGCTGAAGGAGACTATCGCGAATGTTCATCTGCTATGAAATAATTATTGCACGTAATGCTGGAGGCGGTATAATACTTAAGTGTAGTACAAAATGTATTCCAAGCAACACAGAGTAGGTCGGAGACGTAATGCAGATTCATAAAATAATTTGTTCAATACATACAAACAAAAATTGTGGTTGTTGTAGAATATTTATCTGTGTTGTGAACCGAATTTCGATTTTCAAAGCCATTACAAGCCAATAATTCCCTTTACTCTTACAGAGATTACCAACAAAGTAGCCGGCCGGAGTGGCCGTGCGGTTCTAGGCGCTACGAACTGGAGCCGAGCGACCGCTATGGTCGCAGGTTCGAATCCTGCCTCGGGCATGGATGTGTGTGATGCCCTTAGGTTAGTTAGGTTTAATTAGTTCTAAGTTATAGGCGACTGAAGACCTCAGAAGTTAAGTCGCTTAGTGCTCAGAGCCATTTGAATCATTTGAACCAACGAAGTAAACAAACTGGCAAAAGATATTACATTACTTTTGTTTACATTGGAAACTATAATACGTTACCGCAAGCAGCGAAGTGTCGATCTACCAACATAGAGACTCAAATGATCAATTTACAATAGCAAAACTGCTGCTAGATCGTGTACGTACGTAATGCATACCACGTGTTGCTGTGACGTACACATGTAATTTTCCGGGCATGATTATCTAAACAACTGTTCCATGAGCAGAAGTTCCGACTTAATCTTTCCTGTGTTGTTCGTTACAAGTCTTAAATGAGACGTTGACAGAAGTAAATATTTTCTTCTGTTTAGCGGGAGCATTACATTATGATTCTACACTCTTGCAATGGCTGCAAAGTAAGGAAACGCATGGAAGTCTAACCAGTGACTCCTTCCGTATTTACGGGGTATGAATCAAAATATCGAAACACCAAACAGGCAGCACGTTACCGTACTTAACACAAAGTAGGGAAATAGCTGGCATTCGGAACAGCTTCCAGTTCCCTTGGACTGAATACGTGCAGCTCCTGTAAGAACATTAAATCATTCTTCCTCCAAAATAGCGACAAGATCTGGTAACGATGATTGAGGGGAATAGCGATCGACACCCTTCAATCCATAGTAGACTACAAAGGGGTCAGTAAGACTGGCATCTGGTGACTGCCGTGGCCAGGGGTCCAATTCATCGTCGTGCTTACGAAACTAGGTCTGGACTGTGCGAGCTGTCCGAACAGAAGCCCTGTCCTCTTGGAGCACAGCATCACTGTCAGCAAACATACATTGTACCATGGATGGATGTAATCGGGCAAAACGATCACATAATCCTTCTCAGTAATGAGACCTTGCATAGTAACGGAGGGGCCCATGGAATACAAAGATGTCTGCCTGTGGCGGAGCGGTGTTAGAATGTTCACTATCACTGTGTGAAACAAGCTTCCAAATTAATGTCCACCTACCTCAGTATAGCGTTCATTCACCGTACGTTACTCTGCATTCGTAGGCACTATGCAGACAATGTTAAAAGCAGCATTGAAGAAAACCATCGTCCATACTTACGACTGCATAGACCACATAACTCAGGTAAAAAAATAAACCTGCAAATCTCTAGTAATAACGGGCATAAGAGGATGCTTCCTTCCTTCATTGAAAATGTCCGCTTACTGATACTAATGTTTTTATTGTCTTTTAGCTATTGTGTCAACAAGCCCACATTTACGTCGATAGCACATCCACTACTAGTTCGAGCAGCTTATGTCACACGCAAGACAGCCAGAAATGTGCCAAGTCCAAACCGAAATATTACGAGATAAATACAGTCAATACTGTGCTACGAAATGAGTTTCACTCTCTGTCCTTTCCAGTCGATTCTCCAAATGAAGATCCTCGCCAAAATGTTCTGCAAATGCATACTGAACACGCCAGGCTGAATTCTTTACAAAGGCTGATAGTTTCACATGCGGTTTTCTCTACAATAAACACTTCAAAATACCCCAACTTCACAGAACTGTCCGCAACTGCATCTGCTTGCACGGCGATGCAAACCGAACGCGACATAACAGTCTTTTCTTCATTTTACATAGAATTTTTTCGGACACGTCTGCCGTGACCTTCTCGTCCGGCAGCTAGGCCACGACTGCCCGAATGCCGTTGCTTTCAGGGCATATAACCCATCCCAATGCGAGGGAAAGACTTTACTCTCATTGGTTGGTCATAATGAACAGCCAGTCGGATTAAACTTTCATGATCATATTCGCGCTCAAACTGGTTTACTCCAATTAACATTTGCAGATGCATCTACGTAATGCTGCAAGTGTTAACAAAATGTTCCACCGAACCAAACGAAACGAACACTAAGAGAAAACTATCCTTGAAATATACTTTAGAACAGATTATCTTCGTACTACCTACCTGGCTGCCTTACTACAAAAGCAAACATACGTCATCCGCCAGTTAGGAGGATTCACAGTTTTTCATGACATCCTGGTGGCGTAACACTTGCTAGTTACGTAAGGTGTAATACAATATAGAGTTTAAATTTGACGTGTGTCCCACATACACACACACATTCGCTCACATTTGCTCTCACCCTAACACAAAATATAAATATTAACTTTTGAACTGTTATTCCCATTACGAACGAAAAATTATCGAAAGTTTAGAATTGAAAATTTTTATAAAATAAATCGCGCACTAAAGGTGCTATTACTGTTTTCAAATAACAAAATAAATAAAACTGTTATGGTTATTATCTGAATTTACTTTCTTAAGTGTCAGTTAAGTACTTTTTAATAGGTTTTTTATATCTCCGAAACTATTACAGGTAGCGTTATCAAATTTCGACACAAAGCTCCTCTGAATAAAAAAAAGTCATGTACCAAATTTCGAATAAAACAGCTAATATTTAACGAAATTATTTGTTTCTTAGGTGAGGTGAATAAGCGAATTTAGTACGTGCTACAGTGAGCAATCTCATGGTCCGCTTTACCGACAGGTGAGGCTATGACGCATACGGCAGGCGACATACCAGCCGCCTCCGAACGCTACTATACTGCAAGCTTCCAAAACAGCTTGCCATGACGTAACAAACTTATTGGAAACATCGGCAGCCGCATAGTAGCGGCGACGCTACATGCCCTATCATCACCGAACCCTTACCACGTTCCGCTCTTAGGGAGTAAACTCGACCAGAAGTTTGAAACAGGGTAAAACAAGACTTTCAAAAAAATTACTTTCTTCTATTGCTTCACAGTCCAGGTTTTATGGCCTTGGCATCAGTTTCCTGTTACATGTATTTGCATCACTGATTAGTGGTTCTTGAATTCTAGTTCGAGCTGTAAAAGCCTGGTTATAGGGCTCCCTTTGTCTTGTTTAGTTGCGGACCGAAGTCGCGAGTGCGACATTCGGTTCTGCAGTGACTTTTGCAGATGTCGTGTTCGAATATTTCATCAGCCACGTCAATGACTGTCCATACGACCACTCAGCACAAACTTTCGTCCAAGTTGTATCTTAGCGGATGATGTTTTCCGCTTTCCCTGTGTGTGGTATAAAGCTTCGATACATATCCTCTTGAAACAACAAACTCTTTGGATACTTTGTTACAAAAGCTTCCACTACACGAGCGCCGACCCCATGTTCAAATTCATTTAGCTCCGACAGTAGGCACACTCAACTACAATTACGACTGACACTTGCAACAATGTCGTAATGAAGATCTTGCACAGCTGCCGTTTGCAGTCATATACAACAGCGCAACAGCGCAAACTGCACGGCTGGTTACCATCTACATTTGTCTTCAAGCATTCAATCAAGTATATTAAGGTGAATTTTGGGGTGGGAGGACGTAAGGACTGCCAGTGAGATACAGAGAACTGTTCTCGTATCAATGATATGCCACTGAAAAGGGCAGATGTTTAAAACTAGTTATTTGCTGATGAGTGGAGGTAAATACCGGGGTGGTTCCATTCTGGGGGAGAGGTGATGCTATCGGAAATTATTAGTTGTAAATTGGTCGTCTTTATTATAATTGCCTCTTATTGGAATACTGTTTGTTTTGAGCACATTACAATGAGAGAAAGACATAAGGAAAAATGAACAGTTCGTTAACGTTACTGATCATATGTGATTAGATACGTCGTTTTAGATCACAGTTGTTATTAAATCAGGTGCCCATCCTGAAGTCTTATGTTGTTTCAAAGGTGTGATTATGATATTGTTGCTGGTGGGATTAGGAGCACTGTGGGTAATGATCTTCCTGATGAACGTTGATTGTGATGCAGTTTTCAGATGCATTGGTGGCAACATAGGAGCAGCAACAGCAGCACTAGTAGTTCATAATGGAGTGAGGTGACGATAATGAGTGACAGGACACAATATGATCTGACAGGGTTGAGGCAGGAGGGTAGGAAGTTTGTATAGCAGAGAAAACGTGGACCTGATTTAAATAATAGCATGTGGTTGAGTGGCTGGTTGCAAGTTTTTATATTGGACGTCACTTTAGCAACTTCCGTAACCCATTTCACTCCTGTCATCCAAGCAGGGAAAGGAAATACGAACTACCTGCCCTTCCAGGTAACTCCTCACCTCGTTGGTAGGTGAAGGTTAGATTGATTACAGAATGGAAATTTCCGTAGGCCGGCCAGGCTTCGATCGCGTGGTACCTACGTTATCAGTCACGTGCTCCACCGTTAGAGTGCCACGTGAGATATGGGACTGAAACTGAAGACTTAGAATACGGCCCGCATCTCGTGGTCGTGCGGTAACGTTCACGCTTCCCACGCCCGGGTTCCCGGGTTCGATTCCCGGCGGGGTCAGGGATTTTCTCTGCCTCGTGATGGCTGGGTGTTAAGTGATGTCCTTAGGTTAGTTAGGTTTAAGTAGTTCTTAGTTCTAGGGGACTGATGACCATAGCTGTTAAGTCCCATAGTGCTCAGAGCCATTTGATCTTCACTTAGAATACGTGTATAATCGTTAGAAAGTCATGAGAAGTAATATGATTATACTAGTGATCCTATGCGTTCAACAAAGATTGGTCCTTCATCGATGGGTATGTGGCTTAAAAATCAAAAATGGAGCGATATGAAGGAGAAAAGTAGCTTGGGATGTGGGATTTCTAAAGGACGGATTTTGAAAGGGTAAGGTGAGGTTTACATTTTCTGCTTTGAGTAGTGGAAAGAAGGAACTGCCATCATGAATGGGATTCTTAACAGTGTGTACCGGAACTGTGAATCAGCAGCCCGTGGTGGCTTGTCCATGATGTTGATATCAATCGTGGAGAGCTGCAGCTCAACGAATGCAGACATGTGAACGGGTGAATGATCCTCTTACACTATGAAGTCCTCTTCTCCGCACAGCATTCGCACTGTCGGAAGCATCAGATTCTACTATATGTGGAAGTACTCCTCGCCATGTAGAGTTCCTTCTTCTCTGGGAAGAATTCCTGCTCCTCTCACTGAAATCAGTTCCCAGAAAGAAACAGATAGTCACCCATTTCTTCTCGTCGTGTTTACATATATGCGTCGATGGTAAGTCCGATGTTTTCCCACGACGCACTCAGATGGAACTCCGCAAGTGCTAGCCGATATAAAACACTGTCCTTGCTGCGATCTTGCTTCATGACGATTCGTCATTTGTGCAGTCGTGCGTCCCTCGGGCTGAGGCCAATTGTGTCACTGGAGCTGGATAAGTGCTTCACGTTCAAAAAGGGATGTTCTCTGCTCTTTGACACTAGCTACCTGTCCTCCTGCTGCCATCCCAGACTCTTCCTGACTGAGACAGGAGCTTCGTTGGAAGTATCTCTTTCGAGGTAGTTCCTCCGCCTTCTCGTTACGGTGATACGTGACACCCCATACCTTCTGCCACCTTCTCTGATGGAACATTCACCTTATTCAGCAAGAGCGACGACACTATCTCGATTTGATCTGTCTCAGTGAGTCATTGCAACAGACGGCCTGATATGTTATTCGGCGCTTGCTGCTCTTACACTGATGTCGGGAGAGAAAGGAAACATATATACGTCAAAAGGACCGGCACAGGCAGTCATACCCTGCGGTCATGGTTACCCGTCCCTGGACGGGTGGCTGTTGACCCGCCACCGGCGACTCTCTCTCTGTTCGGTGTCACACCAGGCTGTAGCTGTTCGGCCAGACCGTCAGCCATCCAGCCTGGATGGCCCGTAGTTCGTGAGCCGCGGGTAGTACAGGCCCTGGACGCAAAGCTACGCTCACTCCTTGAACGATCAAACATTTCATCCAATCTACGCACGTCTGCAGTGTAAATTAACACGGCTATAGCTCTTTAGCTATAACATGAGCAGCCACATCTTCTGTTCTATTTCATTCAAATATTTACGAAAAATATGATAAACGTGACTACCACAAAATATATCAACTAGCTAGCAATCGCACGAGGCAGGAAACTATTTTCCTGTAACTGCTCTTCATTACATGTAGCCTTAAGAAAATATGGGTTCTACCAAGCAAGAACACTAAGCGAATTGCGAAAGTAAAGAGTTTTCGTGGCAACCCTGCCATATAATAAATTGTATATCATAGTACATCATTAATATTTTGAGCATTTATGAAGTGTACTCAGTTTCTCTGAAACAATCAGTTACGTTTTGCTGAGGCACATCATTTACATCGCAATGAAACACAAATGCTCTGTAGTTAATAATTAAGTGAAACTTTCTGGCAGATTAAAACTGGGTGCCGGACCGAGACTCGAACTCGGTCCCTCACACAGTTTTAATCTGCCAGGAAATTTCATACCAGCGCACACTCCGCTGTAGAGTGAAAATCTCATTCAGGAATAATTAAGTGTTTCGAAAAGCGTACTCATAATCGCTTCTGTTTCTCCACCTTTCCACTCGCGAATGCTGCTCGAGAAAAACGAACCCCAGAATCTTCATGTGAGCATTCTAATGTATCTTACGTTATTTCGGTTGTAAAATCATCTTTTGTACAGCGATTCCAACAAAAAATGTTTGCATTATGAGGAGAAAGATGATGGTTCAAATGTCGGGGAAATAATGTGCCACAGTGAAAATCCTTCTCCTTCCATATTGCGTCCTCAACTTGCGTCCCCCACGCCCCCCCGCCCCACGCCCGCCCCTCCCCATTCAACCTCAGACGGGAAACCACGAATCCAGTCACAGAACTCAGGCAACAGTCCTCAGGAAAGCAATGTGATTGGAAGCCGCTTGTGAGGAATCATGTCGAAAGCCTTTATGGAATCAGTTTGACAACCCCTGTACACAGTACGTCGTGAGAATAAAGCACCAGATGTGTCTCACAGGAGTGATACTTTCCAGACGCCTGCTGGTTTGCTATCAACAGGTGATATTTTTCGGGGTATTTCATAACGTTGGTACCAAGTATTTTTTCACAGGTCCTGTTGTTAGATGTTGATGCCAATGAAATGGACCTCTAACTCAATAGATTACGTTTATTTTCTTTCGTATGTATTGTGGTGGTCTGAGCAACTTTCTATCCTTCGCACTTGCAATAACACCAGAATACTCGTCATGACGTATTAGGAAAACTAATTAAGCCGCTGCGTCGCAGATGCATAAGATGCTCTCCTAAATTGTTATCCCGCTCAAGAAAGACACAACCTGTAGAAACATAATCGTCCTTCTACGACAATGGAAGGGTAGTGACCGCGTAACGGAATACACTCCTGGAAATGGAAAAAAGAACACATTGACACCGGTGTGTCAGACCCACCATACTTGCTCCGGACACTGCGAGAGGGCTGTACATGCAATGATCACACGCACGGCACAGCGGACACACCAGGAACCGCGGTGTTGGCCGTCGAATGGCGCTAGCTGCGCAGCATTTGTGCACCGCCGCCGTCAGTGTCAGCCAGTTTGCCGTGGCATACGGAGCTCCATCGCAGTCTTTAACACTGGTAGCATGCCGCGACAGCGTGGACGTGAACTGTATGTGCAGCTGACGGACTTTGAGCGAGGGCGTATAGTGGGCATGCGGGAGGCCGGGTGGACGTACCGCCGAATTGCTCAACACGTGGGGCGTGAGGTCTCCACAGTACATCGATGTTGTCACCAGTGGTCGGCGGAAGGAGCACGTGCCCGTCGACCTGGGACCGGACCGCAGCGACGCACGGATGCACGCCAAGACCGTAGGATCCTACGCAGTGCCGTAGGGGACCGCACCGCCACTTCCCAACAAATTAGGGACACTGTTGCTCCTGGGGTATCGGCGAGGACCATTCGCAACCGTCTCCATGAAGCTGGGCTACGGTCCCGCACACCGTTAGGCCGTCTTCCGCTCACGCCCGAACATCGTGCAGCCCGCCTCCAGTGGTGTCGCGACAGGCGTGAATGGAGGGACGAATGGAGACGTGTCGTCTTCAGCGATGAGAGTCGCTTCTGCCTTGGTGCCAATGATGGTCGTATGCGTGTTTGGCGCCGTGCAGGTGAGCGCCACAATCAGGACTGCATACGACCGAGGCACACAGGGCCAACACCCGGCATCATGGTGTGGGGAGCGATCTCCTACACTGGCCGTACACCACTGGTGATCGTCGAGGGGACGCTGAATAGTGCACGGTACATCCAAACCGTCATCGAACCCATCGTTCTACCATTCCTAGACCGGCACGAGAACTTGCTGTTCCAACAGGACAATGCACGTCCGCATGTATCCCATGACACCCAACGTGCTCTAGAAGGTGTACGTGAACTACCCTGGCCAGCAAGATCTCCGGATCTGTCCCCCATTGAGCATGTTTGGGACTGGATGAAGCGTCGTCTCACGCGGTCTGCACGTCCAGCACGAACGCTGGTCCAACTGAGGCGCCAGGTGGAAATGGCATGGCAAGCCGTTCCACAGGACTACATCCAGCATCTCTACGATCGTCTCCATGGGAGAATAGCAGCCTGCATTGCTGCGAAAGGTGGATATACACTGTACTAGTGCCGACATTGTGCATGCTCTGTTGCCTGTGTCTATGTGCCTGTGGTTCTGTCAGTGTGATCATGTGATGTATCTGACCCCAGGAATGTGTCAATAAAGTTTCCCCTTCCTGGGACAATGAATTCACGGTGTTCTTATTTCAATTTCCAGGAGTGTATGTCTGGTGACACTGTGACAAATTAGCTACTTCCTGGAATGACAGAGAATTATCTTGCAAGATTCACCTGATAAATTAATGGTATATCAGTCAAAGACTCTGAATGAATTCCACTTCGGTGTGTCACCGACTTACCAAAAATATATTTGCAGACAGGGGAGATTACTTTCGTGACGGATTGTACAGAGTAAGAGTCAGTAGCTCTCAGTTTCAAACTGATGTGTGAAACACATTATATCTCCTCTGTGACAGAGCTCCAAACAGTTATATCGAAGTCAGAACGACATCTTTTGAAGTTTTGCTATCATAAGACTTTTCCTTACGTTCAGTAACTAGTAGATCTAGAGGTATAAAACATAAAATACTGCTGAACAGCTACTTAAAATACGCAAATCTGTTAATGAAATCGTATCACTGAGTACTCTGTTAACTGTTTTTTATTCAGCGACTACTATCACAGTCACACTGTCGAGTTTATTTTGTAGTCTGGTGAAGCTACTTGAGTGTGACAAAGGACTTCATGTTAAATTTAGATAGCCATCCACTTTATTTGAGTGCTGCTTATTAATAGCATTACCAATTAAGTCACTGAACAAAATAAACAAAAATATCACACAAAATGTCAACAATATATTCAACCTCGTTATCAAAAACTGTCTGATGACGGGAAAGTAGTTTACAGAACCGACGCACGTAGCGACTAGTTGATTCTGAGTTAAGCCACGTTTAAAGTGCAATACCCAAAACAAAATAAACAAAAGAAAACAATAACGAACTTTCAGAATGAGATTTTCACTCTGCACCGGAGTGTGCGCTGATAAGAAACTTCCTGGCAGATTAAAACTGTGCGCCCGACCGAGACTCGAACTCGGGACCTTTGCCTTTCGCGGTCAAGTGCTCTACCATCTGAGCTACCGAATCACGACCCGCGCCCGGCACTCACAGCTGTACTTCTGCCAGTACCTCGTCTCCTTCCTTCCAAACTTTACAGAAGCTCTTCTGCGTGGTGGTATGGGGTGCCATTGGTTACACGTCTAGGTCACCTCTTGTTCGCACTGACGGCACTTTGGACAGTGGACGTTACATTTCAGATGTGTTACGACTTCATTCGATCCCTGCGAAACCCTACATTTCAGCAGCATAATGCACGACCGCATGTTGCAGGTCCTGTACGGGCCATTCTGGATACAGAAAATGTTCGACTGCTGCCCTGGCCAGCACATTCTCCAGATCTCTCACCAATTGAAGATGTCTGGTCAATGGTGGTCGAGCAACTGGCTCGTCACAATACGCCAGTCACTACTCTTGATGAAATGTGGTATCGTGTTGAAGCTGGATGGGCAGCTGTACCTGTACACGCCATCCAAGCTGTGTTTGACTCAATACCCAGGCGTATCAAGGCCGTTATTACGGCCAGAGGTGGATGTTCTGGGTACTGATTTCTCAGGATCTGTGCACCCAAATTGCATGAAAATGTAATCACATGTCAGTTCTAGTATAATATATTTGTCCAATGGATACCCCTTTATCATCTGCATTTTTTCTTGGTGTAGCAATTTTAATGGGCAGTAGTGTAATATCCAAGTTAAGGGCTCTGACTTCACCTTTGAATGTTCCTCGACATTACTGTGGAATCCAATGAAATAGTCAGCTCTGGAAATGCGGAGTCAGTCTTGAAAGTTACTACTCGTTGAACGATTATTCGGTTTCCACACTTAAGTGTGGGACTTAGAGAGAGGGAGACAGAGAGAGAGAGAGAGAGAGAGAGAGAGAGAGAGAGAGAGAGAGAGAGAGAGTATACCGTCGCTGATAGAACCAAGTCCATGCTGCTCAACTACCGTTGTTCGTGTTATGTTGTCTGCTGTAGATTCTGATAGTAACAACGGTATCCCTGGACTGTTCACAGTAAGATACTCTCTTCCCTACCTTTTTAATCATAAAGAATCCTGCTCCCGTTATAACGTTTTCTGCTGCTGTCGATAATACTCTACGCTCATCTGACAAGAAAACGCGTTTCCCTTTTCCGACTTTCTATCTACCGTAGCACTTACTTTAATCCTTTGCAGTCCCCTCCCGTAGATCTTAATGGTGGACTATTCCGGGATCTTTTGTCCTGTGGATAGACGTTATGTGTCTTTAAAACAGTGGTTCCCATTGCCTTCTGCATCCTGATGCCATTGATCACTGCTGATTCATTAGATTTTAAGTGCAGTTTCCCACCCCAAGGACAAAAGAGTGTTCTGAACCACTGTCCGCTCCTCTGCCCTCTTTGACATGGCCGTTACCAGAATGAGGATGACTTCTTGTGCCCGATGTCATTGGCAGCCAGTGCTGGTTATTAATCAAAATTTAAGGGTTGCCGAGATTCGGAGATTCGAACCCGGGACCGAGGACACTACCCCCTCCCCCCCCCCCCCCCGCCACCCCTTTTGTTGTTTTGTTAGGGCCACAGTCTGCTACAGTTTGGAGGAGACAATGTGGGCACCGGCTGAATATCGAGTCCTGGCCACGATGCCCCTGTCTCCCCGTAGCTGAGCTGCACCAATGCACTGTTAATATTAACTTACTAATTTATTTATTTCATTTTTTTGTGCAGATATATACTGAGAGAAACAAATTAAAATTAGTCCACCCACTCGGAACCGCAAGGTGATACAGGATGGCTGGCGGGCCGAGTCCAAGGTCAGGGCGCGTCATGTTTCATCCCGAATCGGGTGGGCACCTGCCAAGCTGGGAACACTGCAACTTAATGGAGGCGAGGTAAAGACGCTGTTAAGATAACTGGCAAAATAGGGAACAGCGCGCAACAGCTGCATGCGCTGTCTGCAAGTATTGCTAAAAATCAAGGCCCGAGTGAGGAGAATCTCCGGATAGATTTGCCAAAAAATCTAGCCCGTTATTTAGAGAAATACCCGAGACTTTGTTACAGGAAAATATTCCACCACTGGGTAAAGAAAGGAGTAGGGGCCAATAATATGTGACGACACCGTAGAAGACACGCGACCATTTGTCGCCCCAGCAACCAGACACAATGGCTACATAGTTTAATCGGTGATAAGCATCGTCGACATTATGGCAAACGGTGCTGAGAGGAAAGTCCTTCACTGGTATTTCTGGGAAGTGCTGAATAGTTGTATAGGTCGCATAATACCAAGTCGATCTGATATACGTGGGAAACAAACTGTGATGAATGTGTCGCCAAATAACAGACCACCGCGACAATGGGAACTAGCGTTCTGCGATGTTACAGGCGATTCCACTCAAGAAAAGGACGTACAAATCTTTTGACCGCGTCAGGCGCGTTCATGGGAGTTCGGCGCGAGCACAACTGAGTTCCACAATGAAGACCGCGATGTGTGCAAACGCGGGCCTGATGCTACCTACTGGGACCCACTATGAGAGCGAATCTGGCAGAAGGACAGAAAGTAAGTGATGCGTAATGGAGGCCTTGACATTGCCCCGTTGTTTGTACATCGTGGCCGTGTAAAGTGCTACTGCTCGATAGCAGACATTCGTAAGACGAAGCACTCATGCACGCGGCGGTCGTGTGCGTGTCACGGCGTACTTTTAAGATGTACCCAGTCATCATAAAATATCTGAATGACGCTTGAATACAACGTTCTATCGAAATGGCAGCAGTAGAATGTGCGCAATGTTTTCCATTTTGAATGCTACACAGGTATTCAAGTAGGCAACATGTGCATGGGATCGTGGCGGCGTAGGGATCTGTGACCAATCATCATGCAGGTGTATTTCGAGAAACTTGATGAAAATGACCTCCGCCGTACAGCGCTTTCACGTTGTAAAGGTGATCCCAAGTATGCGGAGATGTTGAACACAGGGAAGGGGCGCCAGTTCTTCAGGGGTAACCCGCGACCAATAGACAGTGCCATGGATTTGCGGGCATTCATCACACCTCCAGCCACTCTCCCATGAGCCGTCATGGTGTCGAGGATCCGTGATACCTCCTCCCGAGAACGAAGGAGGAGCAGTAGGCCATCTGCGTACGCTCGACATCGGAATGTGTAAACGCGTAATGAGAGACCCGACGACTACGTCGTCAGCAGGCTTATGAGCGCTTCCAGCGCCGTTGCATAAAGGTACATGGAAAGGCGGCAGCCTTGTCGGACCGTCCGTTGAATCTGTATCGGACCTGCCACACGCTAACTGACCTTGACCAACGAACGCGCACTCCTAAAGAGCCGGACAGGGAAGACCATCCGTTCTAGACTCATGCTCATAAATTAAGGATAATCCTGACACATGGTGAAACAAGGCTCTGGTGGGTGGTTTGCGGGTTTAAATCACCTTGGGATAAGATCATGCGGTGCATCTGACCTGCGGTCGTCGCACGATGGCGGTGGCAGCAGTCCACATACGCAGAGGTATGTTGGTGCATGTCAGAGTACGGGGCAGTGAGCAAGTGTGCAGACGTTTTCAGACGTGCTAATGGTGACTCTGTGTTGAAAATGGCTCATAGAACACATATTGATGACGTTATGAGGAGTAGAATACCAGGGCGACTGGAGGCTGGTCAAACATAGCAGGTCGTAGCACTGGCCCTTCGCGTTCCCACAAAGTGCGATCTCAAAATTATATGACAACGATTCCAGCAGACAGGAACTGTGTCCAGGCGCTACAGTACGAGACGTCCACAGTGTGCAACGCCACAAGAAGACCAATATCTCACCATAATTTCCCGCAGATGGCCGCAGAGTACTGCAGGTAGCCTTGCTCAGGAGCTTACTGCAGCCACTGGAACAGTTGTCTCCAGACACAGAGTCTACACACGACTGAACAGACGTGGTTTATTCGCCCAGGGACCTGCAAGATGCATTCCACAGACCCCCGGTCACATGAGAGCCCGTAAAGCCTGGTGTCGAGAACACAGCACATGGTCAATGGAACAGTGACCCCAGGTTATGTTCACGGACGAGTACAGGTGTAGTCTGAACAGTGATTCTCGCCGGGTTTTCATCTGGCGTGAATCAGGAACCCCTTAATGTCCTTGAAAGGGACCTTTATGGATGTTGTGGTTTGGTTTTGTGGGGTGGGATTATGATTGATGCACATACATCCCTGCATGTCTTTGACAGAGGAACTGTAACAGGTCAGGTGTATCGGGACGTCATTTTGCATCAGTATGTCCGGCTTTTCAGGGGCGCAGTGGGTCCCACCATCCTCCAGACGGATGATAACGCACGGCCCCACAAAGCTGCTATCGTGGAGGCGTACCTTGAAACAGAAGATATCAGGCGAATGGAGTGGCCTGCCTGTTCTCGATATCTAAACCTAATCGGGCAAGTCTGGGATTATCTCGGCCGACGTATCGCTGCACGTCTTTAAACCCCTACGACACTGCAGGAGCTCCGATAGGCACTGGTGCAAGAATGAGAGGCAATACCCCAGCAGCTGCTCAACCACCTGATCCAGAGAATGCTAACCCGTTGTGCGGCCTGTGTACATGTGCATGGTGATCATATCCCACACTTCTGTCTGGGTACATTCGCAGGAAACAGTGGCGTTTTGTTGCACATGTGTTTCGGGACGGTTTTCGCAACTTATCACCAATACCGTGGACTTATAGATCAGTGTCGTGTGTATTCCCTATGTGGCTATGCTATTAGTGCCTGTTTTGTGTAGTGCCACGTTGTGTGGCACCACATTCTTCAATTATGCTTAATATATAATCATGAGTGTAAGATAGACTATAGGAAAGCATGGCGCATGCTGTCAAATGCTCTTTTAAATTCTACGGCAACAATCGCCACACGAAGTCTGCACGCCTCTGTCAACGCAGTAACATCACAACAGTCCTCAGTCGCAGTCTAGACGTTAACTGTGCCACCTGGCGTAGTTTTCGCGTTGGAAAGGACACGTAGTTGGTGCGGTCTGCAGCGCACCGCCAAAAACCGCACAGAAGTATTGTAATCAACATTTAATAAGGTGATAGTGCGGTATTGGCGGCATGTATTAATGCCAGGCGTCGGTTTATGCATGAGAACAACAATATCCTCACAAAAGTTGGCGGAATCGCAGACGCAGACATAATCAGTTCATTATACATGTCCGTCCACCATGTAGACCACAATGCGTACGAGTCCGGTGATGCCTGGTGACTTGCACAGTGCACCCCTGAAGGTAGCGGTAGTGACATCTATTAATATAACTCATTCCTCAAGTGTGAGAGTGCGCGGAACTTCCACGGCGATAGTATTGTGGTCCAGGACGGCCCCATCGTCGACACGGTAGACTCGGGGATAATGTTCGACAAGGCTATCGACCATGTCCGCTTGGCAGGTGACCCGATGCGCACGATTGTCTACGAGTTCAGTGACTAAGTTTTGTCTGCAGTGTCTGCGATCGTCAACAATACGATATATGGAGGGATTCTCCAGCCACATCACATCAGGTCTGCGGGCCACGCACCACAGGCCCCAGCTGTATCTAGGGAGTAATCGCTAGCAGCTTCGCCTTAACCATGCTGCTTTCAGTTTGTTCTTCCGGGGAGCTGGCTGGCCATGAAGACCGCGGAGAGTGCTGAAGTAGAGGACTACAGCGTGCCTTCCACCTCCCTGCTGTAAGTTATGAATGTTGAGCCGGCGCATCGGTTTGGCATATTTCAGCCACCAGTCCACGATGGATGCGGAGGATCGGAGATGCCTTCGCATTTTGTCATTGATACGTTGGTGACAATCAGGATCTGGCAGATGCTGAGTATTGAGTTTCCGTGGTGCTCGACTCCTCCAAACATCCTGCTCGTGAAGGAGCAATGCAAACATGTACGCATAGTGGCCAGAGAACACCAAAGACCAGCACTCTACATCGAGCACCACATGAACCATCCTACTGGAGACGGCAGTCTAACCGACTAACCGAACGGCTCGTGTGAAACATGATGCCGGGTCGACTACCCGATGTCTCCCAGGTATCCCGTAAGGCAAACAATGAGGCGCAAAATTCGGGTACTGATGTTTCTGGCCGAGTACACAGTTAAAGTCCCTTCCAAAGAGAAAATGTTCATCTTGACATAAGGACAGTGGGGAAATCTCCTCCCCATAAAATCGTGCTCTTTCACGCCGACGTCCAGTACCAGAAGTCGCATATACTTTAATGACAGGTGTGGTGTAAATTGTAGAAGCCATACACCTAGAAAATGGGAGATACGTGATGTCGTCAATCGGGATGCCTTCGCGCACATAGACCGCCACTCCATGGCCAAGGTGATCTCCATGAGGGTCATAAAAGTCATATCCTACTACCTTGGGTAGCGGTACCAAATGCACCCCTGCAACACTGGAATGTCTAGTTCTGAAGCCCATATCATTTCTTTCAGAAGATGGACCTTGACCAGCGGGCGGTCGCCGTTGTCACTGAGTGTCACGATACTGTATGCATGGAGCTGTGCCCTGTGTGGGGAGGGAGGGGGGGGGGAAGTGCAGGTTGCTGCTGTGAAGATGCCGGGGCACCCGTCAGCAAGAGCTCCTGGAGCCCCACGCAAGGCGCAGTAGTTGACGTCAGCAGGTCGCCTCACGTAACAGTGGAGACTTCTCTACGCTACCGGCTTTTTCTCCAAAATCCTCGTTCTACACCCACGTTGACTCCATGCAATGGTATCGATGTGTGCAACGGCTGCCGACTCTGCCGGATCGACTGGTATCGTTCCTTCTTAGGTAGCGTCTTCAGAAGCAAGAACATTCCGTTCCATCGATGCGTCACTGAGGGCCGCCGTTCCACAAACGCACTGACGACGTCGTCATCCAAGGTCACAGACGCTGGAAAGTTGGCATCATTTGGACAGAGAAAAGAGTTCCGTTCCGAAGTCGTGTAGTGTCTCCTTTTGCGTCGTTTAGGGGAGCGCTGTCAACGCAATCGTCCTTCCGCGTCCGAAAATGAGCGGGAGTCTCGCCAGTCAGACAGAAAGGCCACCGTCGGGGCAGCCAGAGAGTCGGCCTCGACTTCAGCGTCGGCCACAGATGCAGCCGAAGCAATAGGAGAAACCCGGACATGACTAAAGTTCATCGTCAGTCACCTCGTCCGCAACAGATTCCAGAAGGAACGGAACAACATCCGTCAGGTTTTTACGCGATTCAGAGTGGTGCCGGTCGGCGGGCAGTGACTTAAGCGCTGTCGCATATGTGATCGAAAGTACCGTAGACGACAAGGGAAGTACCACTTCTCCAGTTGGTAGCTGCGTTATCCATCGCTGCGTTCGTTCAGATCTGATGTGTCCCTCATTTCCACACCCAGAACAAATACACTGCTGTCCGTCGTACATGATTACGGTCTGACATCCGTTAATGGACAGATAAAACGAAACATTGCTGCACAGATCAGTTGTGATCTCACACACCTGTTTAAGGACAGGGTATGTGAGGATGTGGGCAAAGAGTTCTGTCTTACAATCACGAACAGCATCTTACTGCCGGAAAGACGCTATGTCGTCCTCTACGGGTACCTCGAATAACAGTTCGAACAAGGTAATAGTTCTAACGCCTAAACTCGCATGTTCGACTTCGATCACGACGACATTACCATGAGAGTGACAGAAACGGAGTCCCTGTTTAGACGCGTTCAAAACGCGCTCGCACGCGACGTCATTGATCATTTTAAAGTAAACCGTGTTGCTCAGAATCGAGAAGAGTATACCCACAAATTCCGATGGTAGGATCTTCCCCTACTCACGGAGGAAACGATCCACATCTAAGGATTTCGGTCGTGCAAATATCGAGCAGAAGTAGAAACGGTATTTGGATCTCGTGAACTACCGGACACCCCCAAAAAACATACGTTTTTCATATTAGGTGCAATGTGCTGCCACCTACTGCCAGGTACTCTATATCAGCGACCTCAGTAGTCATTAGACATCGTGAAAGAGCAGAATAGGGGGCTCCGCAGAACACACGGACTTCGAACGTGGTCAGGTGATTGGGTGTCGCTTGTATCATACGTCTGTACACGAGATTTCCCCATTCCTAAACATATCTAGGTCAACTGTTTCCGATATGATGGTCAAGAGGTAACGTGAAGGGACATGTACAACACAAAAGCTTACAAGCCGACCTCCTCTCAAATGTTCAAATGTGTGTGAAATCTTATGGGCCTTAAGTGCTAAGGTCAACAGTCCCTAAGCTTACACACTACTTAACCTAAATTATCCTAAGGACAAACACACACATCCATGCCCGAGAGAGGACTCGAACCTCCGCCGGGACCACGACCTCTTCTGTTCACTGACAGAGACCGCCGACAGTTCAAGAGGGTCGTAATGTGTAATAGGCAGACGTCTGTCCACACCATCACACAGGAGTTCCAAACTGCATCAGGATCCATTGCAAGTACTATGACAGGCGGAGGTGAGAAAACTTGGATTTCATGGTCGAGCAGCTGCTCTTAAGCCACGCATCACGCCAGTAAACGCCAAACGACGCCTCGATTGGTGTGAGGAGTATAAACATTGGACGAATGAACAGCGGAAAAACGCTGTGTGGAGTGACGAATCACGATACACAATGTGGCGATCCGATGGCAGGATGTGGGTATGGCGAATGTCCGTTGAACACCAACTACCAACGTGTGTAGTGCCAACAGTAACATTCGGAGGCAGTGGTATTATGATGTGGTCGTGTTCTTCATAGAGGGGGCTTGCACCCCTTGATGTTTTGCGTGGCACTATGACAGCACAGGCCTACATTGATGTTCTAAGTACCTCATTGCCTCCCACTGTCGAAGAGCAATTCGGCGATGGCAACTGCATCTTTCAACACGGTCGAGCACCTCTTCATCTGTTCATAATGTGCGGCCTGTGGCGGAGTGGTTACACGTCAATAATGAACTGGCCTGCACAGAGTCCTGACCTTAATCCTATAGAACACCTTTGGGGTGTTTCGGAATGCCGACTTCGTGTCAGGCCTCACCGACCGAAATCGATACCTCTCCTCAATGCAACACTCAGTGAAGAAAGGGCTGCCATTCCCCAAGAAACTTTCCAGCACCTGATTGAACGTATGCCTGCGAGAGTGAAAGCTGTATTCAAGGCTAAGGGTGGGCCAACACCGTATTGACTTCTAGCATTACCGATGGAGGGTGCCACAATCTTGTAAGTAATTTTCAGCCAGGTGTCCGAATACTTTTGATGACATAGTGTATTTGCCATGATGTAGCGTGCGATGCCTATAACTCTACTGTCTGCTACTGCTATACCATAATCTTAAAGTAGGAGGCAGGTCGTGAAATAAAACTATCTTGTTATAGCAATGATAGTATGAAGAAGCAGAGCAGTGTTACCCTCTGAGAGGAATTTTCTTATGCTCACCGTGTTGTACCTAACGGAGGTGGCTTATCGGAAGTGAAAGTCAGAATTATGTCAATATTCAAACAGTAACAGATAATATTTTACCTAGCTACACTGTTTAAAGAATAAAGAAAACGGTCGCCAGCCTAATTAGAGAGACACTGGACTCGCATTCGGGAGGACGACGGTTCAATCCCGCGTCCGGTCATCCTGATTTAGGTTTTCCGTGATTTCCCTAAATCACTCCAGGCAAATGCCGGGATGGTTCCTCTGAAAGGGCACGGCCGACTTCCTTCCACATCCTTTCTTAAACTGATGAGACCGATGACCACGCTGTCTGGTCTCCTTCCCCAGAGAACCAACCAACCTAATTAGAGAGAATGATTGACATTCTTGTTCAAGAAAATAAGTATGAGTAATTTTAAATGGACAAACACAATCTATACTTTGCCACACGTGAGTGCAATGGACTCTGGCACCTGAATACAGTATGTTCACTTTAAGGTTGGAGTTGACAGAGTTGAACAAACTATTTGCATAAATATAACAGATAACAATACACACTATTACTTTCAGGACTTATTAAAACTGAATGGTCTTTATAACATTACTATTAATATTCGCTGTAGAATCATAAATTGGACATAGGTTCAGTATTACTTTTCACACATTTTTCTGTCTGACAAAAAGTTGTAAATATATTTCACTGCAATATTATGAACTGGTCATAGGTTAAGGCTCTCTCAGCTAAATGCTTTCCTATTTAGGATGAAAGTTAAATGGAAATCTCTAACAGGTTACTTCTCACTGTCTTTTGAGTAAAGAAATTGTTGTTTTCATAGATAGTGGTCTTTCTATTAATTTTTATTTATCATGAGCATAAAGGATAACCCGTGGATCCTATCACACTATTAATATGCACTCTCAATACACAAAAGAAACCAGTGCTTAGCAAGCATGAGTATATAATTTTCCACAATTGCAGTTTTAAACTTTTACTACAGTGGGACACAAAATTGACATATTTTTAAGATACTGACTCACCTTTTGCGAATTACAACAGGCAGCAATGTGATCATTTACTAAGCAAAACTTTATAAGCAGCAATTTTAAGAACTTTCAATTTTGAAGTTGGCAACAACATATTAAGAAGCAGTTTTAATAGAAAAATTATTTTCAGCAAGCATCATTTACTTTAGTTCACTCTTTTGCCAAATTAACTTTCTTTTTGCTATGTTACAGAGGCATTATTTAGTTAAAACACTAGGCTTTAATATTGTTTGAATAAGGACACTCGGTAATTACTTTAGTTCAAACGGAGAGGAACCTGAGGGGTGTTATGATAAGGAGAAAAAGATCGAGGTAGGTACATAAATTCAGTTATAAATTACCTTATATTTGAGCACACTAACACTTTCAATAAGCTGATCCTTCACTGTGCATTACTACAGTGTTCCATTAAAGTGATTGCGCAATGTGGTGGCGATTGCACGTTAGTAGGTGGATTTGCAGGTAGAATTGCCGGACTCTGTCATTTCTTGGTGGCGATGGTAGACATCAATTCCATAATAGCTCCGGTTCTTTATCCATCCATCAGAGGCATTGGAAAGTTCCAGGAAAAGCCTCTCTCAGAACCAACACAATACACAACTTTTACATGAGCAGTTCACAGTTTGGTAGCTCGCCCCCGACTGACTCTTTGTTCCACCTTTTCTACCTAGGCCAACCACAATTTGCTCGCACTACTCAGTTCCGTTCCCTAGGGGAACCACAACACCTTTTACATATAACATAACTAAGGACCCTAAGTGAAGGTCAGCAGTTTACATAACAGAGAACAAACATTTTAAATAAAACAAAACCTTTGAACATATTGACATTTCTAAAAAGGATTTTTTAAACAAATTCCAAATAAATACAGTAAGTTTTGTATCCCTCCAATTGCGACAAAGAATTTAAATGGCAGATACACTACACTGCCTAGAATCAAATCATGACATCAAAGTTTTTACAAAGAGAGGAGTATATAATTTTGTGTTATCCATTCAATCAAACACATTTACTGAAGCTCAACGATGTAACATTAAATAAAACAAGAGGCAAAATAAATCAGTAGAGCATTAGAGCTATGATGTTAAAGGCCCACGCGCAGGCTAAGTCACAATTTAAACAAACGCGAGTTTACACGCTCCGCAGGCGGAAGTACGTCACGTCCACTCTGGGCGGCTGCTAAGACCAGACTGTGCCTAGACCACTTGTGGTTCTCTGAACACTGTATCTTAACTAATTCCACGTTACATCTTCCATGGACTTGTTGTGGCTTATGTGATCGAAGCTGATGCTCTGGATAACCTATAAATACTCGTCATTTTTAGTCAATAACATCGATACCTACGTTGGTCCATGAATCTACGAGTCTACAAGTCTATCAGTCTACGAATCTACATGGCTCAGCCAGTCACGTTCTCCGCACTCAGCCTCCACTGTCTGCGGCCTGGCTGTGTACTTACCACTCTCCTGGTGACGGGACACCTGGAGGGCCTACTTCAGCAGCAGCTGACCTGCTACCTTGGAGGTCTACAGCCCGTGTCCAGGACTGTGGAGCAGTTGAACAGCATTTGCCTGTGCCGCAAACTGCTTGCTACCTGCTCTGCTATGAGCACACTGTGCAACTGTGAGCTGGCCTTTCTACACGGGGTACCCGACGGGGTCCTGCGCGCCATGGTGCCAAACCGGGGCCTATAGGCTGCTAGCCACGTGCTCACCACAGCGTCTTCCTAGACCGTTGAGAGCTGCTGATGTCCTGCAGGCGCTGGTTTCCCGGGACGACAACACGACTATTGAATATCGAGTTATAAATTAATGGTTAGCGAATTTTTCAGAATGACGTCTCGGCGGTCGTCTACTAGGTACTCGTTACGCACTCATAAATCCCCTGGTGCACAATGGGTATCCTGATAACGATCTACCCAGTTTCACAAACCACCACAGCGGCCGACCATCCCAAGTACTATACACTGAATTCAACTGCCTTTACATAAAAAGAAGGAGAAACTACAGAAGAAACATAAAAACATGATACATAAATCTTTGTAAGCGCTTACTGAATTCAGTTATTTCATGAAGTGCAGCTTTGTAATAGTGTTTAGCTATCTCTAATGACCCCGCTATCGGCAGGACGTTAAATCCTAATCTTCCTTCCTTCCTTACAATAGTATTTAGATCCCCTCGACTTTTATATGCAGTCATGGATTGTGTGGCTGGTCCCGGTGGAGGTTCGAATCCTCTTTCGGGCATGGATGTGTGTGTTTGTCCTTAGGACAATTTAGGTTAAGTAGTGTGTAAGCTTAGTGAATGATGACCTTAGCAGTTAAGTCCCATAAGATATAAAAAAATACTTTCATGTCAGCTCTTTTTCCTTCCTGCCAATCTCATATTTTTCCATTTTCACATTGGCAGTTTCAATCGTATCAAACGATCAAGCTAAGATATAAAATAAGACAGAAAAGAAAGAGGAGGCATTTCTTTAGTGTCTTACAAATGACGTGTGACGCCCTTTAAAAGAATTAGTAGTATAAAATAATGAAATACTACTGTACTGCTACAGATTTCAGTTTGTAGAGACGTATGTACTGTTAGTAACTTAGGCAGCATTTTATCTAGAATGAGAGTGAGCGAGGAGGTCAGAAAGAAGTAGTTGTAAGGCATCCCACAGTGTTGTTGAATAAAATTGTTTTCTATAAACAAATTCAGTCGTAGACGTCTACGTCTCCCACACAACTACGTGAACAGGTCGAGCAGGTGTGGCATAACGTATATCCTGACAACATTCGTCATCTGTATGATCGACTGGATGCCATACGATTGACTGCATTGTCATACGTGGGCGCTCCACTACGTACCGTTGTGGGTGTTTCAGCAAGGTTCGATACCTAGTACCTCTGAACCGCTTGTGCTATTGATCAGTAAATGAAATCATTTCATGTATTCACATGCACTGTTGCAACATAGATCTTGAGTGAACCGGAAACCTCTACAAGGATGTACTAATTTTTTCTTTCCGGCACTGTATATGTCAATTATTCTGGATGGAGTAAGTTGTAGAACATGTACAGGTGAAGCCGATCTTCATCGAGAAAATTTCGGAGGCTGCTCAAGGAGATATCCAGAATACCTCAGTATCAGGGACGCATGTTCTCTGATTGCGCGCCACAGAGTAATGAAATCGCGTTTGATTTCTTACCCCGATTTACCTTCATGCCCTTATGTATCTGCATCCATCTAAAAACGGCGCAAATGTAGATGGTGGACTCAGTGTGTCTTGTTTGAAAAGAAATTTGATCGATTCACTCACTTTACTTGCTACTGAGAACAGTAATGCAAACTATAAATTTAGCCCTCAAGCTTACGATTGGTTCTTCCGATTCCGTCAGGAGTACTTTTTCCGGCAGTGTTAATGACGATACGCGAAAGTATAGAGAGGTTTAGAGAAGAAGACTTGGCTGATACACACCTCATGTATGGATTCACTTAAATTAATGGAAGCGCGGCACAAAGACTTTATGTTTAAATCTTCTCGCAGCCACAGCAGACACACAGCGTTTTTCTATCTCCCTGAACGTTGGTGCATCACTCTATGTCTCGTGCTGTACATTTCAGTGATTGCGTGTTACTGCCATCTTCATTATTGTTAAGGCTTTTTTTCGAAGGAACAAATCTACATATATACTCCGCTAGCCACCAAGCGATGTGTGGCGGAGGGCACAATTCGCGCCAAAGTCATATTCCCCCCCCCTTGTTTCACTCGCGGACCGCGTGAGGGAAAAACGACTGTCTGAACGCCTCAGTACGAGCTCTTATTTCCCTTATCTTTGAATGATGATCATTACGCGATTTGAAAGTTGGAGGTAATAATATAATATTCATAAAAACAATGGCAGTTAGGGTAATAAATCGAATAAGTCTTAATTACGTTACTGTTCTGTATAGAGCCGCTGGAAAGCACAGGCCCCTCATACAAACGTAATCAAAAAATATCCCTGAACAACCTCCGAATCTTATCTCTGTAGTTGATAAGTGATCCATCCATATTTCTGGAAATATTCACTGGAAGTAAACATCTCAGTTATTTCTTGCTTTCTCATTATCTTCTGGCGCTTTATTTTCCTAAATAAAGAAACTGAGTACGTGGAGTAACTGTCCATAAAGGGAAACAGACATGGGTAGTAACAGCCTTACGAAATGAACGTGACATCATTGTAAAACTGTACGCCTGTAATTCGAGCTTCGTAGTTGCTTTTGCTCGAGCAACGGGAAATGACTTTATTCGCTTAGCGAGTAACGTTCCCTTCCCAAAGATCTCGGGATGAGCGCCCGGGAAGCACTGGGACTGCTGCAGCAGAAATCTTTGGGCGGTATAACGTGAGGCAATAACCGCACGCTGCTGCTGCAGCCGTAAAGTGGCGAGATACCGTCATGGTGCCCGTGTTGTCCCACATCTGCGTGAACCTTCTCCTGGTGTCCACAAAAGTTCTTGCGACCTGCTTTATTTTTTTATGGCTACGGGAATAATTATTGGATAAAAGTAGGCACAATCTAATCTCCAGAATAACCTTGCTGTAAGCCTTAGGTATAATTTTCGTTCAAAGGAATAAACAAGATGCCAAGAAGTAAAGCTTTACGGCAGCTAGAAGCATCAGAAATTGAATTCCTAAAATCTTTGAAAGGCTGCGATACGGAAGACAACATTAGAAACAATGTGATAAAGGAACAGGTAGGAGTGCAATCAATAACACAAAGGGCGATCTAATACAAATCTAACTGTAGAGAAAATGTAACCGTATGTAGCCGCAAATCTCCCAAACTAGCAGTGGATTGTAACCTTCAGGTAAGAGAATTGTGGGAACACCGATGATTGGATGGTGAGACCTAACCCTACAACTAACCCTAAACTGGCACAAGGAGGTGAAGAAGACGAAGAGGAAGAAGAAAAAGGAATAAACAAGTAAGCCGTTACACAATAACGTTCTTTGCTCTAGGTTGGTTCTAGGTGGTTTATCGACAACTGCAATACACGATGTAAATGATAATTGTTAACAACGTAACATGCAATACAGCATGCAAACGTACTGCAGTAGCGTACAGGAAGTCTCGACTTCCTGTGATAATGGATACTGTGGTCCTTCAAGTCAGGAAACTACCTCCAGTTACCTACAAAAACCACCTAAGAAACAGTGTATGCTAGTCGCACAATATTTTCAGTATTGTCTCGCTCTTTTCGAGCTAACTATAAATCCTAGAGAAAAAATTAAGATGTCCTTATTCGTAGCTAATTTAATGCAGTTTAATTTTGTGCTAGGATACGTTTACACTAGAGGCCGCGATTTTCGAGTTATTCACGGTAAACTTAGAAAACTGACATTCAAAGACCTCTCCCCCCCCCCCCCCCCCTCACCAAACTCATCCCCTATCACTCAAGATATTTAGTACGTTTTTCACGGCATTCCCTCTTACCACTGTACAAAAATTTGTGAGTAGACGAATTATTTCCTATATTCGATCTTTTTTTCTCTTCATTGACGGGGCTACTACGTCGCCGGATTACATGGCTATTTCGGTAACATTATTAATTTAAACCTTTCCGTGAGGGCATTAAAAGAAAAAAGACTTTAGTAAACGTTATGGGGAACCTAATTACACTTACAGTTCGATCTATACTTAACCATTTGAAGCATTATAGTTTCGTAGTAAGAAGCAGCTGCTAACCGACTTAGTTGTTGCAATTATGCTGTTAAAATTCACAAAATTGAGACTAAGAATTTTCAGAAATGTCAACTGGACAACATATGTGTTCAAGACTAACTCAACGGTGTAACAGGCCTCTCAGTGAAGCCCGAAAATGGTCGAATTTGGGAAATTATACGTTTGGTCTCAATGGACTGCTGCGAACAACATATTATAAATGTTTCTTGTTTCTAAGCAACTCACGGCATTTGCTGTTGGAAACAGTCACGCAAACTAACAATTTTCGCCCTGAAGCTTATATTCAATATGTTCGTTATTGTCATGGGTACTTTTTCGGCAGTGGTTCTTACGCGTTAACATTGACATACTGAAGGGTGAGTGTCGGACGAGTGGTCGTACTTCAGTAACTTTTTTACATTTTCCTTCAATAACTCGAAAACTGCGGCATGTAGCGAAAACGTATGCCAGTGCAAAATTATTCTAAAGTAAATTTCCTACTAAAGGAGGCCGAATTCATTTTTTTCCTAGGGCTAACAGTTGGTGCAAAGTGGGCGAGAGAATACTGAATATATCACGCGAAGCGTATGCGCTGTACCTTAGATGGTCTTTGTCGACGAGTTTGAGGTAGTTTACCAAGTTTATAGGCCACTAATATCCTGTATCCCACTGCTTATCTCGATTAACTCTAAATCGGATTAGACGAATGTAATAATACGACTGTTATCGAAAAATCTTGATTTTCTCGTCGTGATGTTATAGCAGACAATGCAAGGTTCCAGGCTGCTCAGTTGATATCCAAGAGTTGGAAGTCTTCGTATCTTCATTCTGCTCCTTAGATTGAACTCGCTTGGGCCCGAATGCCTGACGTATCAGTTTTCTAGAATAACCATTTTCTCGAAACACTATATTCAAATGTTGTATTTCACACGACAAGCATTCAGGATCAGATACCACACGTGCTCTATCGCACTCTGACGGTGTTGCCAGCTTTTGGTCTGCAAATACAAAATCTGTGTGCGTTGGCTTGCGGTAGACGCTGTGTCCCAAGGTCCCATCTGCTTTTTTTCGTAGCAAAACATCAAGGAAAGGTAAAGTAACATCTTTTTCCACTTCTGTCGTGAAGTTTGTGTTCGGATGGAGTGAATGTAAGTGCTGCAGAAACATACGTAGAGTATCAAGTCCATGTGGCCACACCACAAATGTATCATCCACATACCGCATAAAACAAGAGGGGTTTGAGAGTGGCTAACTCTAGTGGTTTTCTTCAAAGCCATTCATAAAATAATTAGTCACCACAGGATACAGAGGACACCGTCCAGTGGTAAGATTGTTATCCTGTTATCGCTGGTTGGATTGGTCTTGTTTCATATTGCTCCAAACTTTTGGCCGAACATACGTCTAAACGCTGAAACATGGCGGGGCTTCGGTGATGAATTGGCCAGCCATATCGTGGAATTCCATAGAATCTATGGTTCCTCTGCAAGGTCTTACTAATGTTAAATACTACGTGAACATTTTACCGGACCAACTCCGTCGGATGGTACAAAGTTTGTTCCTCAATGGTAAAGTTGAGTCCCAAGGGTACGGGGCCCTGCTCACGCAGCTCGTATCGTCTAGGACTAGTTTCGTGAGCACGAGCATGATCTGTCGCATATCCCGTGGCCACTGCATCATCAAATTTCATTACAATTTAGCCTTTGTAGTCTACTTCGGAGAGAAATGTGCGTGATCGCCATCCAGCTCCATGGTAATTTCTTGAATGGTAGAGAGTTTAGTTTGTCGTTTTTCTATTTTATTTTTGTCCATCACGTGTAGTGTCAGATCAAATAGCTACTCAAAGTAAGTTTTCATGTAAGTAACGTACAACACTTTTTGCTGGTATGCATCACATCTTAAGTAACACAAGTTGAGGGTAATTTTCTGGAAGAAAATATTCCGCTACTATATATATATTTGTTGTTTCTCTTTTCCAGACAAAACTTATCTACATGCACACTCGGTGATGTCCTACGTCAATGACCTCCTGGCTGACCAGAATACGTAGAAAAATAAACATGACGACTGCGCAGCACTCCTGTGGATCTGCATGGCCCACCACTTACGTGCCCATCAAAGTTTAGCGTCAGCCACACGTGCTTCAACTGTTCGAACTAGTAGAGGCGGCAAGGAGTACGGCTTCAGTAGTCAGTCAGTTCGCTCAGGGGCTGGGTGTTGTTTTGTCTTCATCATCATCATGTCACCCCATCGACGAACAAGTCGCCGAAATAGCATCAACTAGAAAGACTTGCACCAGGCGACCGCTCTACCCGACGGGATGCCTTAGCCACACCACGTTTTACTTCACTACTAATTTCCTGCCTTCTATATAATAGATGTATTTCTTGAAGCCAAAGATAAGGGCAGTCAACTGAAAACGCAACAGATGAAAACTATTCACCGTAATTGTTTATACATCGTTTCAGCGTGATGCAAGACGGATACAGGCTTCATGTAAAACGTATTTGGTTGCCCTCGAAACCATGATTGCACGCAGACGTGCAACTCTTAATCCGATGCAAATCGATGGCTACGAACGTCTCTATTCGAGGTCCCCAAGAATGGAAATCTCTTAGGGAGACATCGAGACTGTGTGGAGGATGTGTAAGGGGTTCCCAGCGAAACATCTGCAGCGCACTCAAAACAGTTTGGCACCACGTGGATACGACCACATGTATTAACAGTTATAGTAATTAATTTTAAAATAACGAACGGTTTACTTACCTCTTTTCCATCTGTGTCGTTGTCATTTGACTGCCGCTTATAATGTCAGATCTTCCTCGCCCTCACTCCATTATCAGATCCATAAAAGGCAAAATGAAAAGTTTTTGAAAATTTCTTGGTGAGATAATATTTGCGCACCGATAAGACGTGCTTTAATCTTTCGAAATGCCGGAACACAATCTTCCATGAACACACACACTGATGTTCTTAAGCAGTTTGTGCGAAGGTTCGTTTATCCCGATTATCTACTAAACGACGATGGTCGTCGCACAAGCCACAAAATTCATAAGTTGCTTCTTGGAACTGGGTGTTAGAAAAGTAAGTACTGTTTCCAATTTCTCCTTGTCTGCCGCTATACGTTCTTGCATAAATACATATCCCGAGAATTTTGTCTCCTGCCTACCAAAATATGATTTTATTAAGTTCTCTCGTTCAATTGTACTCCTCCAGTTTCAAATTTTATAAAAGTTCCCTCTAGGTTTGCCAAATTGTCTATTCATGTACTATTTGCAATCACAATGTCATCTACATACAAGGAGACGCATTTGAGTAGTTCTTATCTGAGAAATTACTCCAGTGTTTCAATAAACGCTAATGTGACGTCATTTAGCCCCAATGAAAGCATTTGTCACTGACAGCATCGCACGCCGTACAGGAACATGTGTGCATGCTGGGTCCAGTAAAACCTGATGATACCCAGAGGTGAGATCCTAACTCATAAAAACATTAACGTCATTAAATTTCTGTAGGAACTCTTTGTAATTTTACCGTTGGACTTTTCAATCCGGGAACTCCGATTTTCCCTTCCTGTGTCTAGTTCGAGCTGTAAATCTCCACCCTTCTTATTCACATTGAACAACGGACTGTTTTAGTTACTCCTCTTTTTATCCTGCTCCCAAAATATTCTGCAATTTCTTTTCCACTGTGGCCTTCTTTGCTTATGGGATCGGCAATGAAGGCAAGAACAATAGCATATATGGTTTCATTCTTACTTTGTAAGGCGGCCTTTCATCGCTCTTGTTTTCTGTGACAAAAATGCGTTTGTAATTTTACAATAAGATATGTGCTCCGCAGCTGGGTCTTCTGCTAATTCTTCTGCAGCTACTACTTTCACTTTTATTTCCTCTCTTGATGGATATGCTGCTTTCCGTCCTGTGAGAGATGAGTTACTCCGAAATAGTCAACAGTTACTTCATTCTATTCTTGGTTTTCTTCTTCAACTGCTGCACAGTATACACCTCCTAATCCGCTTCCCTTAGCATTAGCTGTCTTTATCACAAAATTGTGTTTTTCTCCCTCTGTTTTAGTAGCTTCTGTAATCCATTTCTGTTTAAGTTCTGTAGGACAGTCAAATCCTATTAACAACTTAGCATGCAAATGAAGTACTACTATGGTATACATCCTAAACAATACCTCACCGCCGGGCGGTGTGGTCTTGCGGTTCTAGGCGCTTCAGTCTGGAACCGCGTGACCGCTGCGGTCGCAGGTTTGAATCCTGCCTCGGGCATGGATGTGTGTGATATCCTTAGGTTAGTTAGGTTTAAGTAGTTCTAAGTTCTAGGGGACTGATGACCTCAGAAGATATGTCCCATAGTGCTCAGAGCCATTTGAACCATTTTGAACCAATATCTCACCGATATCCAATAGCTCCCCTTACCTTAAAAACACTAAGACTGGGTATTTCCACATCGATCTTCAAGAGCTATAAGTACGAATTCTTAGGAAATGCGTGGACATGAGAGCCAGAGTCCACCATAAATTTCATTCTTTTTCCATTTACCTGCATGGTGATCAGAGTCACTGCGTTCAATTCAGCGTTGTCTCACTCTTCGTCTAATAATCCTTACTGCTCTTCTTTCAATATATACGTCCACATAGCATATATCTACGTGATGTGTCCATCTCCAGTGGCCCTCTCATATAATTCGGAACTAATGCACGTTTTCTTCGTCGTTACGTGTCGGTGCATTTTCGCGACTGTCTACTCTCAGTTCTTCGTTTACGTCTATACCTACATAGCTACACCGCAAGCTGCCTAATAGTGTGTTGCGAAAGGTATTTTGTATAGCTCTGTCACTTCTTCCTTTTCGTGTTCCGGTCATGAATTGTTTAGGATAAGAACGATTACTGTTAAACTTTCGAATGAGCTCGAATATCTCTGATTTTACTTTCATGATTCTTTACCAAGATATATATGTAACAGGAAGCAATATATTGTGTGATTCTTCTAGTAACGTACGCTACCAGTAGTTTAACAGTAAAGTATGCTATGATACAGAACGTCTCTCTTGCAGCATCTCCCACTGCACTTGGCTGAGCATTGCCATGAAACTTTCACGCTTACTAAATGAACCTGTAACGAAACATGGTGTAATTCTTTGGATCTTCTCTGTTTCCTTTGTGGACCCTATCTGATATGGACCCCACACTGATCAGCAATATTCGAGCATAGGTTGAACAAGGTACCGTAAGCTACTTTCTTTGTGCGTGGACTACACTTCTGGGAATTTTTGTGAAGAATCTCACTCTGGCATAGGTCTAACCTGCAACTGGTTTCCCATGGTCGTTCCACTTTCAATTGCTCGCTGCGCATACTCCTAGATATTTTCTCCAAGTGACTACTGCTTGTGATTGTTCTGCAATCGTGTACTCATAATGAGTCTTTTGTATTTGCATTAGATTACATTTACTTATTTTCAGTGTCAATTGCCATTCCCTGAAGAATGTGTCGTTTTTCTGCAGGTCTTCCTTCACTTTGCTACAATTTCTTGGTACTGTGACCTCCGTACATAGCGGTCTCGTCTGCGGAAACCCTCATGTAGCTTTTGATGTTATCCATTGTGTCATTTACACGTATTGTGAAAAGTAATAGTCCATAACACTCCCTTTACTTGTAAGTCCAATATTTTCATTTCGTTGAAAATGACATGCTGGATTCTGTGTGCTAAAAGATATTCAGTCTACACAGCTGGTATTCCGTAGTCCCGTAATCTGTTGATTGGTGTGTAGTGCAGAACTGTGCCAGTATATAGTGTTTTCTGGGTCTCATAGAAAAAGAGATCGAGTTGGGTGTTACAGGATTGTTGGTTTCGGATGACATGTTGTTCCGCTCATAGGAAATTTTCGATCTACAGCAATGTCATAATATGTGATCATAAAATGTGTTAACAAATTCTACTGACTTCACACATACAGACATATAATTTTATGTGTATGTTCGACGACTGTTCTTGAAACTAGGAATGACCTGCGTGTTTTCCAGTCACTAGAATGCTTTGTTCCTCTAGTGACTTATGGTATACAACTGCTAAATGAGAAGTATCATATAAGTTCCAGTGTCTTTTCCACTGTTGAGCTTCCTTAGCACTCCATGGTCACTTATTTCGATGTCTGTCATTTCAAATTTCGTGTTGTGAAGGAGCCAGGTTTAGCCACCATACTCTGTACATTCTTTTTCATTCGTATTTACATTAGAGCACTGTTTACAATGCATTTCGTTTGCTGAAACTAGTTACCTCCACAAACTAACAACTATTGTAGTATTGCGTGCCTGGGAGTTAATCAGAGCTAAGCACTAACAGAGAGGGGGATGTGGGCCACGCGTGACTCGGAAGCCACTATCGGCTAAGGAGGGGCTGGGAAGAGAATTGTTGTGTACTGCAGGGGCTGGCATTTACTGCCCACAGAGAGAGCAGAGCCAGGACGCGGCGGTTTACAATGCTGGAGGTCCCAGTACCCATGCTGCAGAGAGAGTGTGGGGATGGAAGTTGCATTCTGGCTGAACAAAACAGAATTCAAAATAGTTGGCGTGGCGTTAGGGACTTGAGAGAGGAAGAAGGTGAAAAGACATCCTACTAGTTTGAAGAAATGCCTGGGGTTGCAAATGATGACTGCGAGCTGACCTCCGAGGAATCTTCTCATAGGTGGTGGGGCATACTTCCCACTGAAAATGAGAGGTACGAATTTGATAGGTGGAGTGCTGAGGATGTAGGAGGGGTAATGGGAACTTCAAGAAAGTGTTCTTAAAGGAGTACGAACTTCAGATGATTAGCTGCAGATTCGAAACCCATATAGCGGAAGGTCATGTTTTTGTAATAGCTACTGGGATTTGTCAACATCGAAAATGTAGATGCTGCGTGTCTAAGAGAGAGTGGGTGTATTGTATTGAGGGAGACATCCCTGTGCAGACTGATCAAGGGCAGTTACCTTCAGTGATCGATTGAAGCCACTTCCCTCTGAGTATAGACCTAAGACTGGCGGAGCCACAGTGAAGAACCAGGCAATTAGATTTTGAGAAGTGTTGCTTTCATAATAGGGAGTGCATGAAGTCGTTTCTCTGTAACAGAGTTGTTATTCAGTTTACTTGAGTGATCATTCTTTATCTCTCTGTGGAGTTTGACACACACTGAAGAGATTCTTTATGGTGGAATACTTGGGTCGAGTTTCTGTTCCTGGCTAGTGGACAAACAGGATCTTGAAACGTATTCTGTGTTATACTGAAGTAATTTCAGCCCTAATAATTCGCAGATGGCATATTGCGTCCAATGTGTAGGCAGAGAATTGCAGGTACGCCAGGTACTTCATCTGCATAGCTGCCAACTCACCAACAAGCAGATCATCGGTGCTGTATAACTGATGTACATATTTCAATAGGTGATACACGTACTCTGGTTTGGTGGAGAAAAACTTAGTTTCTTTTTTTACCTTATTTTTTTTAAAAGGGAAAGCCAGTCAGGTCTCCCGTTTCTCACCACTTATCAGTATCGGCCAACTTCATGTCTGTCTAATAAAGGGGGTCGCGGTAAAAAGGAAGTCAAACGTATGTTTTGTGAATTTGTCAATCTCGAAATTACATTTAGGGTAGAATCCTACAACGTGTACTTAATATTTATACAATTTTTGCAATTTATATGTTTCATCTACATCTACGTCTACACGATTACTCTGCAGTTCACATTTAAGTGCTTGGCAGAGGGTTCATCGAACCACAATCATACTATCTCTCTACCATTCCACTCCCGAACAGCGCGCGGGAAAAACGAACACCTAAACCTTTTAGTTCGAGCTCTGATTTCTCTTATTTTATTTTGATGGGCTCAACAAAATATTCTCGCATTCGGAAGAGAAAGTTGGTGACAGAATTTTGGTAAATAGATCTTGCCGCGACGAAAAACGTCTTTGCTTTAATGACTTCCATCCCAACTAGCGTATCATATCTACATCACTCTCTCCCCTATTACGTGATAATGCAAAACGAGCTGCCCTTTCTTGCACCCTTTCGATGTCCTCCCACCTGGTAAGGATCCCACACCGCGTAGCAATATTCTAACAGAGGACGAACGAGTGTAGTGTAAGCTGTCTCTTTAGTGGACTTGTTGCATCTTCCAAACGTCCTGCCAATGAAACGCAACCTTTTGCTCGCCTTCCCCACAATATTATCTATGTGGTCTTTCCAACTGAAGTTGTTCGTAATTTTAACACCCAGGTACTTAGTTGAATTGAAAACCTTGAGAATTGTACTATTTATCGAGTAATCGAATTGCAACGGATTTCTTTTGGAACTCATGTGGATCACATCACACTTTTCGTTATTTAGCGTCAACTGCCACCTGCCACACCGTATAGCACTCTTTTCTAAATCGCTTTGCAACTGATACTGGTCTTCGGATGACCTTACTAGACGGTAAATTACAGCATCATCTGCGAACAACCTAAGAGAACTGCTCAGATTGTCACCCAGGTCATTTCTATAGATCAGGAACAGCAGAAGTCCCAGGACGCTTCCTTGGGGAACACCTGATATCACTTCAGTTTTACTCGATGATTTGCCGTTTATTACTACGAACTGCGACCTTCCTCACAGGAAATCACGAATCCAGTCGCACAACTGAGACGATACCCCATAGGCCCGCAGCTTGATTAGAAGTCGCTTGTGAGGAACGGTGTCAAAAGCTTTCCGGAAATCTAGAAATACGGAATCAACTTGAGATCCCCTGTCGATAGCGGCCATTACTTCGTGCGAATAAAGAGCTAGCTGCGTTGCACAAGAACGATGATTTCTGAAACCATGCTGATTACGTATCAATAGATCGTTCCCTTCGAGGTTTGAATACAGTATATGCTTTGAATACAGTATATGCTCCAAAACCCTACTGCAAACCGACGTCAATGATATAGGTGTGTAGTTAGATGGATTACTCCTACTACCCTTCTTAAACACTGGTGCGACCTGCGCAATTTTCCAATCTGTAGGTACAGATCTAACGGTGAGCGAGCGGTTGTATATGATTGCTAAGTAGGGAGCTATTGTATCAGCGTAATCTGAAAGGAACCTAATCGGTATACAATCTAGACCTGAAGACTTGCCCGTATCAAGCGATTTGAGATGCTTCGCAACCCCTAAGGTATCTACTTCTAAGAAACTCATGCTAGCAGCTGTTCGTGTTTAAAATTCTGGAATATTCCATTCGTCTTCCCTGGTGAAGGAATTTCGGAAAACTGTGTTCAATAACTCCGCTTTAGCGGCGCAGTCGTCGGTAACAGTACCATCGGCACTGCGCAGAGAAGGTATTGACTGCGTCTTGCCGCTTGTGTACTTTACATACGACCAGAATTTCTTCGGATTTTCTACCAAATTTCGAGACAATGTTTCGTTGTGGAACCTAATAAAGGCATCTCGTATTCAAGTCCGTGCCAAATTTCGCGCGTCTGTAAATTTTAGCCAATCTTCGGGATTTCGCGTTCTACTGAACTTGGCATGCTTTTTCCGTTGCCTCTGCAACAGCGTTCGGACCTGTTTTGTGTACCATGGGGGATCAATTCCATTTCTTACCAATTTATGAGGTGTGAATCTCTCAATTGCTGTTGCTACTATATCTTTGAATTTGAGCCATATCTCGTCTACATTTGCATAGTCAGTGCGGAAGGAATGGAGATTGTCTCTTAGGAAGGCTTCTAATGACACTTTATACGCTTTTTTAAATAAAATTATTTTGCGTTTGTTTCTGGTCGATTTGGAAAAAACGGTATTGAGCCTAGCTACAACGACCTTGTGATCACTAATCCCAGTATCAGTCATGATGCTCTCTATCAGCTCTGGATTGTTTGTGGCTAAGAGGTCAAGTGTGTTTTCGCAACCATTTACATTTCGCGTGGGTTCGTGGACTAACTGATCGAAATAATTTTCGGAGAAAGCATTTAGGACAATCTCGGAAGATGTTTTCTGCCTACCACCGGTTTTGAACAAGTATTTTTGACAACATATCGAGGGAATGTTGAAGTCCCCACCAACTATAACCGTATGAGTGGAGTATTTATTTGTTAGGAGACTCAAATTTTCTCTGAACTGTTCAGCAACTATATCATCGGAGTCTGGGGGTCGGTAGAAGGAGCCAATTATTAACTTAGTTCGGCTGTTAAGTATAACCTCCACCCATACCAATTCGCACGGAGTATCTACTTCGACTTCACTACAAGATAAACCACTACTGACAGACACAAACACTCCACCACCAGTTCTGCCTAATCTATCATTCCTGAACACGGTCTGAGACTTCGTAAAAATTTCTGCAGAAATTATTTCAGGCGTTAGCCAGCTTTCTGAACCTATAACGATTTCAGCTTCTGTGCTTTCTATTAGCGCTTGAAGCTCAGGGACTTTCCCAGCACAACTACAACAATTTACAACTACAATTCCGACTGTTCCTTGATCCAAGCTCGTCCTGCATTTGCCATGCACCCTTTGAGATTGCAGCCCACCCCGTACTTTCCCGCGGCCTTCTAACCTAAAAAACCGCCCAGTCCACGCCACACAGTCTCCGCTACTCGTGTAGCCGCCAGCTGAGTGTAGTGAACTCCTGACCTATTCAGCGGAACCCGAAACCCCACCACCCTATGGCGCAAGTCAAGGAATCTGCAGCCAACACGGTCGCAAAACCGTCTGAGCCTCTGATTCAGACCTTCCACCCGGCTCTGCACCAAAGGTCCGCAGTCGGTTCTGTCAACGATGCTGCAGGTGGTGAGCTCTGCCTTCATCTCGTAAGCAAGACCGGCAGTCTTCACCAAATCAGATAGCCGCTGGAATCCAGAGAGAATTTCCTCAGATCCAAAGCGACACACGTCATTAATGCCGACATGTGCCACCACCTGCATCTGGCTGCACCCTGTGCTCTTCATGGCATCCGGAAGGACCCTTTCCACATCAGGAATGACGCCACCCGGAATGCACACAGAGTGCACACTGGATTTCTTCCCCTCCTTAGCCGTCATATCTCTAAGGGGCCCCATTACGCGCCTAACATTGGAGCTCCCAACTACCAATAAGCCCACCCTCTGTGATTGCCCGGACCTTGAAGGCTGAGAATCATCCTCTGAAACAGGGCAGGTAGCTGCATGTGGCTCAGCCAGAGACAGTGCCTGAAACCTGTTTGTCAGGCGCACCGGGGAGGCTTTCTGATCAGCCCCCAGGGACGTCTTTCGCTGCCTGCCACGCCTTGGAACGACCTCCCAATCAACCACAGGCGAGGGCTCAGCCCCAGTGCGGGCAGCAACCGGGGCAACCACAGCGGCAGACCGATCTGGGGACAGACGGGACGAGGTTGACATCCCCGTGATACCCAAGTCCGGCTCCCCACAGTGGTGCCCATTGGCAACAGCCTCAAGCTGCGCGACCGAAGTCAGCGCCGCTTGCAGCTCTGAGCGAAGTAATGCCAACTTAGCCCTCATCCGAACACAGCAATCACAATCCCTGTCCATTCTAATCGATGTTGAACAACAGTTACTGAAACACGAGTCCGTGCCTAGATAACGCAAAGGAAACACGCAAAGAATGTATTAACTAACCTGTACAAATCGCTAACGACTGCGCTGCAATCTGCTTGAATTTACGATTACAGTAGCTAAATCTCGAAATTACACCTCCTATACGAAACTCACACGCAGTTTAAGTAAGAATCCACTAAGTAAACAATGAAGCACGATGCTACAGCTCTCAAATACTATAATACGCCCGAAATTTATGAATTAAACAATGCAAATACCCAAAAACACGCAAAGAAATTAAGAATTAATAGCTACTGGGATTTGAGAATAAATCATTTACGGCATTCAAGTTCTGATTTATGTTAGTAGCATATGATAAGAATGTTTGTTTTGATGTGCTACACCGAAGCGAAATAAAACCAGAACACCATACTTCGTTTTATGGAAATCCCCAGGTATAGGTTGTCAATGACAGGGTCATTTTAATAATTTGTAGGCGTGAGAATTTCATAGTGGAGACAACATTAGGAACCACACATACGTATGCTGTATGTTACAAACATCACGGGGACTTACAGTATGACGGTTTAAAGAAGGAACTACAGTGCGCCGCGCGGAATGGCCGTGCAGTTAGAGGTGCCATGCCGCGACTTGCGCGGCCCCTCCCGCTTTAGGTTAGAGTCCTCCCTCGGACATGGGTGTGTGTCTTGTCTTTAGCGTATGTTAGTTTAAATAGCGTGTCAGACTAGGGACCGATGATCTTAGCAGTTTCGTCGCTTGGACATAGACACACATTTGAACTACAATGCGATCCACAGTGACAGAGTTTTGGAAAAATATGTCAAGTAATTCAGCCTTTTCCGAGTCATCATCTGAGTTGACGACATTATGGTCATAGAGTATCTGAACAGGTGGCCTAGATCCGTTTACAGGATTTAAAGTAAAATAAAAATTTCTTACGATTTTCTATAAAGTTCATAGACAGAATTTTACTTTCCAATTCGTGAACGCTTCAGCATGGCTCTCCTTATATTAATTTTCGCTTTGCTCAGTTTTTGTTTGTCTCTAAGACTTCAGCGCCTTTTAAATTTGCAGTGAATCTCTTTCTGCTTTCGCATCACTTTTCGAAAAGGGCTCAGTAACGGTGGCGCATCCTCCCCATCCCTCATAACTTTGTTAAGCACATACCAGTGTAAACGTAACCATTCTGATTGATTGCACCGCTTTGGCTATGGCAGTTACTTTTCGCGTCGGATCAGAGGCCTACAGTTTCCATGGCTGTGACCTCTTTCCTCATCAATACGATAGCGCAACCTGTGTTGTTGGAACGTATGACGCAATTTCCTTCGGAACATAGAAAAATATTTACGAACACTACAGGCGTCATAATGTCGTATTTATCGGCCGACATCGGGGAAGCTTTCGATTCCCGACAGGGTCAGGGATTTTCTCTGCCTCGTGATGACTGGGTGTTGTGTGCTGTCCTTATGTTAGTTAGGTTTAAGTAGTTCTAAGTTCTAGGGGACTGATGACCTAAGATGTTAAGTCCCATAGTGCTCAGATCCATTTGAACCATCGGGGAAGCGAATTTCAATTAAAATATCTCTCCTGTATGGGAATATACATACTGCATGCATGAGTGCAAGTCGTAGACACATGATTGATGACGTATGGGAGCTGAGATCTGAGTGTGAAATGTGCTCGGATAGATTAATGGTAAGGTGAGCGCTAGCGATGACTGGGAAAACTGTGTTCCAGTCCCCCTCGGCATAAATGTTTACTGCTGTCATTCCATTACACAGCTGATGGTTGCTTATATTCGTAACCGCGAATACAGTTCGTGTGTTTCCTCATAGTTCAGTTGCGTTGTATGTACTTAGACGAGCTGTAATTATCTCATCAATGTTCATGGTGATTATACTACAGTGCCTCGCTTCCAAAAGTGGCGTTTTCTCTTGTCTCCCATTGTGTCATTCCTCTTCCAACTGTTGTCCGAATCAGATGAATACGAAATTCACGCACAGAGGTTGCAGCACCCAACATACAGTCCATAGAGCGCTAGTTTCTCAGATTTTCTGTACAAAAATATAGACTACATTGCCTCATATCTCCGACTATACAGATGGCTGTTAGCGAATTTAAAACCTCATCTTCTTTTCATTTAGACTAATCTCTTCAAGGTACATTGTCTCAAATTCCACGAGAAAACTTTCTTCTTCTAGCTTTGTTCTTTGTGCGTTATCCATTTAATTTACGACGTAGAAGCTTCTTTGTCGTAAGATTCCCCCTGCGACGTAGGGACCAAAATTTCCAGAGAGGACTATAGTGCTTTGGATGGCCTAATAACTTCCTCCCGTAGCATTTAATCGATAGTTAGCCGTAACGCTTTCGTTTGAGATGGTGACGACCTGTTTGGTGGGCGCCTTGCAGGGACGTTATTCCTTAGCTTAGTTGTATTCTTGGCTTCGTTTATCTTGCCAATGCTGTCAGTAAGTACGTCACTAAAAGCTTTACATAGCTTGACACTCTGTCCCCTCTGTTCGTAAAGCAAATATGTGAGAACATAGACGGTGACACCAGCATATACTTAATTAACTGCATGTTTCCTGTGGTCTGCAGTGCCGTTCACCAGATGCTTACAAGACTTAGAAACCTTCTCACATGCAAATTCAAAATAAAACCTACCCCTCTGGGGAGAAAACCCATCATTAAAGATAAGATTTGCACCTAGTGTGGCCGACACAGATATATTACGAGTCACATAAAATCACCAATGCGAGACTTAATCTTAATTAACCCCAAAATTTGCATTTATTCGGAACTGGCTATCTGACAGGATTCAATTCCACCCAACAATCCGCGTAACCTAGAATTATTTTGATGAGTTAACACTCTCTCCTCCTTAATTAGGGATACAGATCTGTTGGTATCGAGAAGTGCACAAACAGTTTCCAGTTTTATAGACACACACACAAAAGGAAGTCAAGTCCCAGGGATCATCACAACGCTTCTACAAAAGGCTCACCTTCACGGTGTCCACTTAAAACACCGTCAACTGGAGTTGAAGCATGACTACCCTACGCAGTTCTTCGCAATATGTCCACGTCTCTTACACCTAAACCTCCTTATTGCACATGAGACCGGCTGCCGATTGGGATCACTATTTGCCATTCCTTGCCACCCTGGGGCAAATCCCTTTCCCCGCACCTGGTCACCATACATTACAGCTTGCACAAGGCTCATTAATCAATCAACTGGTGAAATTTTTTTCGCTGCTCGTGAAATAACGCTCTAGAGAAACCACTGGGTCGCATTCATTGTTTTCCATTATTTCCCCTTCGCTATAATTTAGACACAAACTTCTAGCACTGTCTTTTATCCTTTCGGTGTAGATCTATATTGGTTCATCAGACTGCTGACCGCGAAATAGCCTTTGCCAACAAGCTCACATCGGGCGCGGGTGCTGAAATACGAGGGTTGGAACTTAAATAGTGGTAACTATTTATTCACAACCGAAAGAAAAGAGTTACATGTTTGTACCTGTTACTGTCCATCAGAGTAGTCACCAGCGTTGTGTAGAACTCGTTGCCAGCTATGTGGAATGCGTAGTATACCGTTAACCGAGCCTGTTCTGTTCAAGGTGCGAATGGAACGGTCTACTGCCTATCGAATCTCTGGAACAGTTCTGAATCGAGTGACACGAAGTGGTTCCTTCATCTTCGTAATCAAATTAAAAGTCACAAGGACTTATGTCCGGGGAGTATGATGGATGGTACAGTACTTCCCAGTCCCACCGACCGAACAGAGCAGCCACAGCTTGCGCCATGTGCAAAATGTTGGGTGGGTTGCGCAGAAAGTGGCGCCGCTTCTTTCGTAAAGTTGGTCACAGGTCATGCCCCAGAAACGAACAGTAATACTGTGCATTGACACTCTGTCATGGAGGAACGTAATGCGTTAGGATAACACCATCACAGTCGTACACAAAAGTCACCGTAACTTTCGCCGTACTGGGGCTCTGACATACCTTCAACTTACGCGGCGACCCATAATGATGCCATTCATTGGACTGGCGTTTTAGTTTTGGATTCGTGGCAATCACTGCAGAATTGTTCCATTCGCACCGTCAACAGAACAGACTCTGCTAACGGTATACTACGCCTTCCACATCGCTGGCAACGGGTTCTACACAACGCTGGTGGCAACTTTGAAGGACAGTAACAGGTGCAAACATGTAACTCTTTTGTATCGGTTGTGAATAAATAGCTGCCACTATTTCAGTTCCAACCCTCGTAACTGTGACAAATTAACTCACGAAATGCACTGAGCGACACTCTATGATGTATCGTGTCTCACAGTGCAATGTCCAGTTGGCCAATCATTACACGACTCAGTAACTGATAACAATGCTCCGCACTTAATCCAAAAATTTCTCTTCTACGTTACAGTTCCAACAGGAACTTTAATGCCGTCAGTATATTATCTGTTGAATTTAATGACAACACACCGGCTCCTTACAGTAATCAGTAATCGCCCTAACGGATTGCGTAACTTAACAAGTAAGTCAGACGTCACTACAGAATGAGAATATTTGACGGGTATGCTCTTCCATTGGTTGACACAACTTCCCTGGCTCTACCTCCGCCACAAACGCTAACATCCCCAGAATATGAAAGAACAATTCATTCAGTTGTTCACACAATGATTTGCCAACTAAGTAAGAATCATTGACACTACATAGATCCGGCGCTCTCCCAGCATAAAGCAAAATGCGAACTTCATTTCTGTTCACTTGCTCATTAACCTCGAAAAAGGAAGCTGTTGATTCTAATTCTAAAATCCCAAGTTTAAAGTTGAAAATGGCGTCACACACCTGTTTTTCCTGAAAGTTCGGTGAATTCACTGGATGACTGGCAACCTCCCACAGACGATGCTCTGGCTCGATCACACTGCCAGATGGATCAGCCCCAAGAATCTTTCATTCATAAAATAATTCTTCCTTTTGTAGTTCTGCTACAGCAAATAACACCATGGCGGCCATGCTGAAACAGAACTGCCAGAAGTAATATCTGCTAAACTGAATACACATTGTTGTTGTTGTGGTCTTCAGTCCTGAGACTGGTTTGATGCAGCTCTCCATGCTACTCTATCCTGTGCAAGCTTTTTCATCTCCCAGTACCTACTGCAACCTACATCCTTCTGAATCTGCTTAGTGTATTCATCTCTTGGTCTCCCTCTACGATTTTTACCCTCCACGCTGCCCTCCAATACTAAATTGGTGATCCCTTGATGCCTCAGAACATGTCCTACCAACCGATCCCTTCTTCTGGTCAAGTTGTGCCACAAACTTCTCTTCTCCCCAATCCTATTCAATACTTCCTCATTAGTTATGTGATCTACCCATCTAATCTTCAGCATTCTTCTGTAGCACCACATTTCGAAAGCTTCTATTCTCTTCTTGTCCAAACTATTTATCGTCCATGTTTCACTTCCATACATGGCTACACTCCATACGAATACTTTCAGAAATGACTTCCTGACACTTAAATCAATACTGGATGTTAACAAATTTCTCTTCTTCAGAAACGCTTTCCTTGCCATTGCCAGCCTACATTTTATATCCTCTCTACTTCGACCATCATCAGTTATTTTGCTCCCCAAATAGCAAAACTCCTTTACTACTTTAAGTGCCTCATTTCCTAATCTAATTCCCTCAGCATCACCCGACTTAATTAGACTACATTCCATTATCCTTGTTTTGCTTTTGTTGACGTTCATCTTATATCCTCCTTTCAAGACACTGTCCATTCCATTCAACTGCTCTTCCAAGTCCTTTGCTGTCTCTGACAGAATTACAATGTCATCGGCGAACCTCAAAGTTTTTGTTTCTTCTCCATGAATTTTAATACCTACTCCAAATTTTTCTTTTGTTTCCTTTACTGCTTGCTCAGTATACAGATTGAACAACATCGGGGAGAGGCTACAACCCTGTCTTACTCCCTTCCCAAACACTGCTTCCCTTTCATGTCCCTCGACTCTTATAACTGCCATCTGGTTCCTGTACAAATTGTAAATAGCCTTTCGCTCCCTGTATTTTACCCCTGCCACCTTTAGATTTTGAAAGAGAGTATTCCAGTCAACATTGTCAAAAGCTTTCTCTAAGTCTACAAATGCTAGAAACGTAGGTTTGCCTTTCCTTAATCTTTCTTCTAAGATAAGTCGTAAGGTCAGTATTGCCTCACGTGTTCCAGTGTTTCTACGGAATCCAAACTGATCTTCCCCGAGGTTGGCTTCTACTAGTTTTTCCATTCGTCTGTAAAGAATTCGTGTTAGTATTTTGCAGCTGTGACTTATTAAGCTGATAGTTCGGTAATTTTCACATCTGTCAACACCTGCTTTCTTTGGGATTGGAATTATTATATTCTTCTTGAAGTCTGAGGGTATTTCGCCTGTTTCATACATCTTGCTCACCAGATGGTAGAGTTTTGTCAGGACTGGCTCTCCCACGGCCGTCAGTAGTTCCAACGGAATATTGTCTACTCCGGGGGCCTTGTTTCGACTCAGGTCTTTCAGTGCTCTGTCAAACTCTTCCCGCAGTATCATATCTCCCATTTCATCTTCATCTACATCCTCTTCCATTTCCATAATATTGTCCTCAAGTACATTGCCCTTGTATAGACCCTCTATATACTCCTTCCACCTTTCTGCTTTTCCTTCTTTGCTTAGAACTGGGTTTCCATCTGAGCTCTTGATATTCATACAAGTCGTTCTCTTATCTCCAAAGGTATCTTTAATTTTCCTGTAGGCGGTATCTATCTTACCCCTAGTGAGATAGGCCTCTACATCCTTACATTTGTCCTCTAGCCATCCCTGCTTAGCCATTTTGCACTTCCTGTCGATCTCATTTTTGAGACATTTGTATTCCTTTTTGCCTGTTTCACTTACTGCATTTTTATATTTTCTCCTTTCATCAATTAAATTCAATATTTCTTCTGTTACCCAAGGATTTCTACTAGCCCTCGTCTTTTTACCTACTTGATCCTCTGCTGCCTTCACTACTTCATCCCTCAAAGTTACCCATTCTTCTTCTACTGTATTTATTTCCCCCATTCCTGTCAATTGCTCCCTTATACTCTCCCTGAATCTCTGTACAACCTCTGGTTCTTTTAGTTTATCCAGGTCCCATCTCCTTAAATTCCCACCTTTTTGCAGTTTCTTCAGTTTTAATCTACAGGTCATAACCAATAGATTGTGGTCAGAATCCACATCTGCCCCTGGAAATGTCTTACAATTTAAAACCTGGTTCCTAAATCTCTGTCTTACCATTATATAATCTATCTGATACCTTTTAGTATCTCCAGGGTTCTTCCATGTATACAACCTTCTTTCATGATTCTTAAACCAAGTGTTAGTTATGATTATGTTGTGCTCTGTGCAAAATTCTACCAGGCGGCTTCCTCTTTCATTTCTGTCCCCCAATCCATATTCACCTACTATGTTTCCTTCTCTCCCTTTTCCTACACTCGAATTCCAGTCACCCATGACTATTAAATTTTCGTCTCCCTTCACAATCTGAATAATTTCTTTTATTTCATCATACATTTCTTCAATTTCTTCGTCATCTGCAGAGCTAGTTGGCATATAAACTTGTACTACTGTAGTAGGTGTGGGCTTCGTATCTATCTTGGCCACAATAATGCGTTCACTATGCTGTTTGTAGTAGCTAACCCGCATTCCTATTTTCCTATTCATTATTAAACCTACTCCTGCATTACCCCTATTTGATTTTGTGTTTATAACCCTGTATTCACCTGACCAGAAGTCTTGTTCCTCCTGCCACCGAACTTCACTAATTCCCACTATATCTAACTTTAACCTATCCATTTCCCTTTTTAAATTTTCTAACCTACCTGCCCGATTCAGGGATCTGACATTCCACGCTCCGATCCGTAGAACGCCAGTTTTCTTTCTCCTGATAACGACATCCTCTTGAGTAGTCCCCGCCCGGAGATCCGAATGGGGGACTATTTTATCTCCGGAATATTTTACCCAAGAGGACGCCATCATCATGTAATCATACAGTAAAGCTGCATGCCCTCGGGAAAAATTACGGCTGTAGTTTCCCCTTGCTTTCAGCCGTTCGCAGTACCAGCACAGCAAGGCCGTTTTGGTTATTGTTACAAGGCCAGATCAGTCAATCATCCAGACTGTTGCCCTTGCACCTACTGAAAAGGCTGCTGCCCCTCTTCAGGAACCACACGTTTGTCTGGCCTCTCAACAGATACCCCTCCGTTGTGGTTGCACCTACGGTACGGCTATCTGTATCGCTGAGGCACGCAAGCCTCCCCACCAACGGCAAGGTCCATGGTTCATACGCAATCCAAAAAAATGCTACTAACGTCATATCCCCATCGTCCCAGAGAAATCACGCTGTGTGACCAGTGTGTTACAGTTTCAGTGAGTGAAAAGATTAGGATAAAGTGGTTGTGACATTCATTTAAGACAACATCCATTTATTGCAATATTTAAAGCCAACAACATTTCGTTAAGACAGTTTCAAAAACCCTCACTTACAATTTATAAAGGCACATTTGCATGCCGAGCGTGAGTTTCCTCGGAAACGCGAAATATTAATTAAATAAATAATCAGTGACAAATAAATAAAGCCTATGGCACACAACTGCAGCGCTGTGTCGCCGATAAAACAAAAGCACAATTACGTTACTCTTATGTTTGATTAAAAAAAAAGAGAGAGCTCTGGTTGAAGTGGTGCGAGAAGCACGTATTTTATTTAATTGTCTGGCACACCGCCGTATTTCATGTTATAGAAGAATACTGCGAGTTGCAACCACACTAGGCACTCGATTCTGTAAAGAATTTATATTTATAAAAGTAAGTAGGATTATGAACTGTAGGCTTATTCATTGAATATATCTGATTTAACTAACTGTGTAACTTTTTTTATGTTTAGTAGACAATCACCTCTGTACGACATATTGGCATGGCTGGCAAATTATTGTAATATTGAGATTTAGATTATGAGTCCGCACCTACCGCAGCAGTCTTTGGAAACGATTTAATTACGAAGTCCGATTATTTCAGTTTTATTTCACGGTCAACTACGAGTAACATTGCCTTTACGAAAAAGCCATTGTCAAGCGTCTGATAACGAATAATTAAACGTCCACGTTCCAGAAAAGCAAAATACTAATTACAATTGCAATCACAATCACCATCATACAGATAGAATAATTAACAGATTTAAAATAACAACATTTTTTTTTATTTATTTTATTTATTTTATATTGGCGACTGCGTGTCGGACTTGTTATTTTGTCATATGTTACATTGTTCTCTTTGTTTCATGTATGAGAGGTAACAAAATCTGAAGATATTTTCCAATTCTGAAATTTTGCCGGAAGACGCAATGAAACTTCCAGCAAAATAAGGTAAGACGCAGCATCTTTGCATTAGCAGGCTTGACCAGACGTATAACTCAGTGTATTAGCTTTTCAGTAAATTCTGTAGTGTTTCTTTTCTGCATAACAGTTTCAGTGATAAATTTCATTCTCAGTACTTTTCCCTAAACAATAACGTATGCAACAATACCAATACACGAGTGTACAATATGGCCGACTTCTGTACGATATCATGTAACATGGCCAGCAGCCATTACCAATAATCTCAAATTCAGTTTATATTTTTAAATTAACAGACAGCCATTGTTGCTACGAGCGATTCATGCTCAACTACATTTTATTTTAAAATCAGTGTCAAAAATTTTCTTGAAACATATATCACGTGTGGCATGGTAATAACTAGAAAACAATACGCAAAAATGGAACAGCAAGGACGTACTATTCAGACGCAATCCGACTCGGACGTGAGACAAGTGTTAGAAAATGACTTTACGACAGCAACCGGTAGTGACGATTCATCAAACATTGACGCAAGTGTTGACGAAAATTTTGACGATAGGCCGTCCACTACAAAAATTTCAAAATCTCAATCAGAGCCCATGTTAATGCATGACGTCACGTCTAATGACGCGGCGGGGGCAGAGACCTTGCAAACGGTAAACATTGCCGACATGTTACAAATGCTAATGAAACAAAACGCCGAAAACATGGCAACCTTAAAGGCACAATTAGAGACACAGAATGAACAGTTAAAAACACAAAATGACGAAATCAAATCTGATCTCATAGCAATCAAGATAGGTAATGACACTTTATGTAAGCGTGTGGAACTTATAGACGCCACACTGACCAAACAGATGACCGAACTCAGTACTAAATTTTCCCAGCTCAATACGAGACAAGAAAAGACTACAACTGACGTAGCACTTTTACAGACACAAGTAAAAAACCTTAATGTCACGTGTGAAGTTCTTACTGAACAAATTCAAACATATCCTTCAGTACATGACAATCTTGAAAAACGAATTACCGACGTACAGAATAAATTTGACAATGTTGAACAACACCTGACTGACATCTTACAATCAGATGCCACAGCTCATTTTCAAAATATTAATAAAGAATTTCATGATTGGGTTGAGAACAAAGACAAACATTTTGATAGATGCTTACGTGAAAATTTACCAACAATTGTGCACGACTCTGTAGCGCAATACATTACTAATAAGAAACAGTTGGTCAGTGACGCAGTACAATCCGTCACTGCACCCATGAGACAATTCACCGATCAACTACAGACTGAATGTAACGAAAATATCAGTCAAAAAGTACAGTTCAGAAACCAATATACATTCGAGTATGATACACACATTCCGCACACGACAAATACACAAGAACAAAACACACCACGACTACAACACATACCACGATGTGGAAACACAAACGCAAGCTATTATCATGGAAAACCACAGCAACATTATCGTAATTACTCGCCAGCTGAACATACCAGTAATTACAGTGGAATAAATCCATATCACAATGCGAAGGAAGATGAAAGCTTAATGAAACACAGGCAATTTCAGATTTTTATCCCAGAAAAACGAACCATTCATCCGGTGATTTTTCTTAAATCTTTTAGTAACGCATTTCCACGCACTTGGAGTGACCGGAAAAAGATTTCACATATTGTCGGTTACATCCAAGGCGATGCAGCTGTCTGGGCATACAGTCAAGCTGACGTATGTACCACGTACAGTGAGTTTGAGCGTGCTTTTCTGAACAAATTCTGGTCGCAATCTGTCCAGGAGCGACTCAGAAGACAAATTTTAGAACCTGAAACTTTTAACAGTAAAAATGGTAACTTACGCAGATATTTTGAAAAATACTTGAACATGGGACACTTTTTAGACGAACCAGTTGCAACGCGTGATATACTCCGTGCGTTGAAGGCCAAATTGCCTTTCAACATTAAAGAAAAACTCCTACATATCCCGGATGACGATTCAGATTATTTTTTAACAGCTTTAGATTCGGTTGACATGTTACTTGAAGATCAGCGCTTCGCGCGGCAAAACAGCAGCCACAATGTTTACACTAGTGGTATGCAAAACATGCAGGCTTGCCAACACAATTCTGGCGCGCCCACAGTTGGATACGCGGTACAACAAAAACAGCAAACTCACATGCCGTCTCAGTACGGAAATCAAAATCAACACGCGTATTCCAATACAAACAATAGTTACAACAGTAATAACATTTCATGCGGCAATCCATACAAAAGGCACCGCGGTATTAACTACAACGGTAACAACGGATACAAAGGTAATAACAAAAACACAAACAGAAATAGAAATAATAATAACTACGAGCCAAGACAGCATCAAGGTTGGACTCGTAACGATCAGTACTTTCATTCAAACTCTGCTTTACCACAGCAGCCACCAGGACAAAATTGGAGCATACCTTACGACCGACAGGTAAGTTATAATGCGCAACAGCAACAACAACCGCAAAAGTTTGGAGATCATAATAGGCAATATCCGAATGTGAATATAATAGAAATGACACCTGATGCACAACCTCAATCTGTGTCAGTACCTAGTACAAATGATAATCCAACAAACTAGAAACAGTCACTCCTTTGCCCCAGGTCGTGGCTGAAGAATTCTTGGGGGGCGACTTCAATGTTAATCAGTTATTCGACACCACACTTGAACAACAGAATAATGATATGCCGAGTAATGCTAAACAAAAACTACCTGTTTTATTTATAAGATACAACCACAATACCAATATATCAGATGAACTTTTACAAGACAGTACACAATGTCGTTTAAACACAAATGAAATTGTTTTAGCATCTACTACTGGTGTAGTATGTGGGATTCCAACTACTATTATCCTAGATACAGGTGCAGCTGTGAGCGTTTTGTCTTTTAATTTCTATAAAAAGATGTGTGAATTGGAACCTGTGCCTGAGTTTCCTGCCCAAAACTGTAAAATAACTACTGCACTAGGTAATAAGTCATGTAGGGTTACGAAGCAAGTTTTTGTAAACTTTAAAATAGGTAATGGAACCGTACAATGGCCATTCCTGGTTGTACAAAACCTTGTGACAAATTGCATATTAGGAATAGATATTATGAGCGAGAAGGACTGCATTATAGACTTCTCCAAAGGTAAATGTATTTTAAATGATAAAGGCAGTGTAATTATTATTGATTTGGACAGGAGAACTCTAAAGCATGACAAACACTGTACAGGGTACAAGGTTCAGTTAGTACTTGACAATGACATTCAAGACATGCAAACACACTCATCTGACACAGAGCTAATGGACTTGAAAACACTGCTTGATCATAAGATAAGTGAAGCTACAGCTCTCAGTGTACATGAACGTATAAAACTACAGGAAGTGTTATCCAAATATTTACAAGTTTTTACCAAACGATTAGGTGTTATCAACACGTATGTGTACAAGATTGAAGTTAAGCCTCACAAGATCTTCTACCATAAGACATATAACGTACCGTTATCTCAACGACCTGCTGTGTGGCAAGAATTAAAACAAATGTTAGACTGGAAGGTCATTGAACCATCCACCTCACCTTATTGTAGTCCTCTACTTGTTGTCAAAAAATCAAATGGAAGCATTAGGTTAGTGTTAGACGCACGAGCTATTAATGAAATAATTTTACCGGTTCACACAAAACCTGAAAATTTAGAAGAGCAATTACAGAAATTTCTAGATGCAAAATATTTTTCCACAATAGATCTCGCTAATTCGTTTTGGCAGGTGGGTATCACTCCTGATTCTCGGAAATTAACTGCATTTATGTTCGGGGGGCGAACCTATCAGTTTTGTGTTCTACCCTTCGGACTGAATGTCAGCTCTGGGGTATTCATTACAGCCCTGGATACCGTGCTTGGCGACGATTTAGTTGAGACAGTCACACACTATGTAGATGATATACTGATAGCTACACAATCTTGGAATGAACACGTTGACACTCTTCAAAGAATTTTAGAAAAATTTGCACAAGCTGGAGTCACAGCCAACCTAAGAAAATCAAAATTTGGTTGCAGTGAGATAAAATATTTAGGACATATCATTAATTCACAGGGCATACGTCCGGATCCCAGTAAATTAGATGCTATCAGAAACTTTCCTAGCCCTCGAACTAAAAAGCAGTTAAAATCATTCCTTGGGCTATGTTCATTTTTCAGACGTTTTTTGCCACAACCACTTTTGAACAGTAAACATCTGCTAAATCTACTCAGAAAGAATCAAGTTTGGATCTGGTCGGAACAGTGCCAGAATGACTTTAATACAATTAAACATGCTTTAGTGAATGCTAACATATTGAGCCATCCAGATTTTAATTTAGATTTTTGTATGACTTGTGACGCTTCACGTACTGGCTTGGGCTGTTGCTTATCTCAAGTTGTAAAGAATAAAGAGGAGGAACAGATAAGAATTATTGGGTTTGCGAGTCGCACTCTAACTGAATGTGAGCGTACATACTCCACTACTGAGTTAGAAACACTTTCCATAGTATGGGCATTCAAGAAATTCAATTATTATTTATTTGGAAAACATACGGTAATTTACACCGATCACCAGGCCCTGACATTTTTGTTAACTTGTAAACTTGTACATCCTAGACTATCACGATGGGCAGTTACACTTCAGAACTACTCTTTTGAAATTAAGTACATAAGAGGTAAGGACAACACCATTGCAGACACTTTGTCTAGACTTCCACAAGGTATGAATGATACCAACAGTGACTTAGAAAATATAAATGACTACAGGATTCTCTTAATGCAAGACAAGCAGTATCACCAATATTATATTGATATGTGCAGAAACATGGCTGAATTACAAAAATCTGATCCTCACTGGTATAAGATAATAACATTACTGGTAGAAAAACACAATCATCCTTTGACTAAGTATTACAAGTTACACAATGATGTGTTATTTTACCGCCGACATCCAAATGCTACTAACTGGTGTGTATGCATTCCCAAAGAGTCTGAACGTAATCTAATTTGGCACACACACTTAGTTTGGGGTCATTATGGGACGAAAAAGTGTTTGCCAAAGCTCAGTACATACTGTTATTTTAGCAATATGAGAAGAAAAATTTACAGGGAACTAAAAACATGTGTCATATGTCAAAAATCAAAACCTCAGAATTTATCCACAAAAACAGATTTACATTCTATTTTACCTAGTAAACCCCTGGAAATTCTGAGTACTGACATCAGTGGACCGCATCCAGCAAGCTCTGGAGGCGTCAAATATATCTTAGCTTTTTACGATATATTTTCTAAACATGTAAAACTTTATGCTTTAAAATCCGCCACTGCAAATGCTATAATACGAAGATTCTCAAGTGATTACCTGACGCACGTGGGAAAACCTAAAGCAATTCTATCAGATAATGCAGCATACCACTCTGGATACAAATGGAGAAATTTCTTGAAGGACAATAACATTAAAAGTATATTTATTTCGAGGTTTAGTCCACAATGTAACGCGACTGAGAGACTTTTCCGAGAATTAAACCGTTTCATGAGGACCTATATTTCATCAAAACATACTAATTGGGTGTCCTACCTAAGTCTTTTCGAAGACGTACACAATAACTTAAATATTTACGATACGAATTACACACCTAACGAGATCATGTTCAATTGCAAACAGAACGATCAGTGGATAGAACCATTACCTAAATTGTCAGACAAGGAAATCACACCTGAACAGAAAATAAAAGAAGTATTGACTACATTGACACATCACGCACAAATACGAAACAAACATCACAGAAACATAATAAAAAGAAAATAAAAATTCGAGGTAGGAATGCTTGTACTACTTCGTACTCATCATAAATCTGTAGCACTCAAACGACGCAACGCTAAGTGGCGTCTGCTATATGAAGGACCTTATATAATTGTTAACATACCGCATCCTGGTGCGTATCTGTTACAACATCCTAGAACTAACAAAATTATTGGGCTATACGCACACCGAGATCTTAGAGCATTTCATGCTGAATAATGTTAAAGTCATACCCATCAAAATATTGCTAAGCAACTCGAAAAACTCTGTTGTTACAACACAGATAATAAGTAGTATAGAAATTTTCATTTCAGCGGTTCCAGTGACGCAGTTGAAGACAGAAGAACTCTTCTTTCAGCGCGCGCCTCCACCTGAAAGACGGAATATTAAAGTAAAATTTATGATTACGTAGCAGTGGATGACATATTAATTTTTCACGGAACATTTGTTACTGAAGGTACCACTGACTTGGTGTGACACCTGACGAACTGACAGACGTCATCTGTGAAGCGATCTTTTACTTTGAGAAATAGATTAGACGCACATCTCTCAACACGAAAAGCATCTATCAGTAGTCAAGGCCACACAGACACTCTACACACACGCACAAAACGCGAGGAATCGAACATTTTCTCTCTCTTACTATTTTGAATATTTATTGAGTAGTGAAAACGCCTGGTCTTGCCTACTGATGTAATGAATGTTGTGTCTAACCTATCTTAATTTCAGATGACATCACAAAAAACATCGATAATATCCCAGCAAAACCGCTAAAGAGGATGTAAATATCTGCAATTCATGTAATCAAATGTGACACAATGTAATAACCTATAGCGATGTAATTATGATGTAAACATGTTTATGTGCAACTATATTATGTTTATGCTAAGAAAATATGTGACGTGTGTATGTATAATTACTTATTTTTTTAACTGATGTATAGTGCAACTGTTACTATGTAAAAATTTGAACAAAACGAGTGCCAAAAAGACATTGCATAGGGAACCACTGTTCACGAACATTAACGAACATTACTAACTCTGCAACTACGCGGAAACCTATGTGAAAGAAACTGTTAATGCCATTCATTATGCAGCGTATCTATGTAAACGCGATGAACGATTTCCTTGATTAATAACTACGAACATTTAGGTGAGCTATATTCAGCAAAAAACTGAAAATGTGAAGTGCATAATTCATGCATCGTTTAGTGATATTACTACAGTACCCAACTTCAAGATGTTAACTGGATTAAATGGACACAAAGTGCCTGTCCAGAAAACAACACGACGGGTGGAAGAATTTTGGTTGGAACTTCAGGGAATGAAATGTTCTCGAAATGTGACGGACACTCTTACCTGGACTGTCCAAGGATCGACGCCAGCTATGTGCCGTCCGAGGTTCTGCAACCAAGCTTCCACGGAATGTAAAAAACGAACTGCACGTGGACCAATTACTCGACGGGTCACGTCTGATCTGTAATAAGCAATGCTTTTAGTCACAACGAACTGCATCACTACGACTATAATGGAAATGAGAAATGGACACGCTTATGTATTAATCACGTTGTTATACAACGATGTTACTGTGATCAAAAAACTTTACCACGACGATACTAACCTGTAAAAAATTATTGTGCAGCGGATGAATATGAACTGTAATAACGACACGATGTGTATAGGTCAGCGCACCTGAAAAATACGGACATTTTTCTTTGAAGTATTTCAAAACAATACTATGTAACTAAGAACATACAACAATCTAAGTTGTATTGTGTTATAACAAATATTGTAAATTTAGAACTAAGTTACCTGTCATAGAATGCAGTCTTCATATGTAATCTTGGTTGAATATTTTCTTTGTGCAACGACTGAAAAACGCGCGCACACGAACAATATGAACTGCAATACTGTGCCGCGTGATCTAACTGTACGATATAACGGCAGTCCCGAAGTTACACAGACGCTTCTGCGTATGCGCGCACTCTATTTGCCAACATTAGAACTTTTACGGCGCACCCGCGTCATTCAAATTTTGTATATAATGTGTATAATGCGTAATGTAAGTCAAGTAAATAGTTGTAGATAACTTAGATTTTCTTGTGCCTTTAGGTGAATTGCTCGCCTGCAGGTGTGTCCTTTCGCCTCGCAATTCAGGGGGCAATATAAAGGCACATTTGCATGCCGAGCGTGAGTTTCCTCGGAAACGCGAAATATTAATTAAATAAATAATCAGTGACAAATAAATAAAGCCTATGGCACACAACTGCAGCGCTGTGTCGCTGATAAAACAAAAGCACAATTACGTTACTCTTATGTTTGATTAAAAAGAAAGAGAGAGCTCTGGTTGAAGTGGTGCGAGAAGCACATATTTTATTTAATTGTCTGGCACACCGCCATATTTCATGTTATAGAAGAATACTGCGAGTTGCAACCACACTAGGCACTCGATTCTGTAAAGAATTTATATTTATAAAAGTAAGTAGGATTATGAACTGTAGGCTTATTCATTGAATATATCTGATTTAACTAACTGTGTAACTTTTTTTATGTTTAGTAGACAATCACCTCTGTACGACGTATTGGCATGGCTGGCAAATTATTGTAATATTGAGATTTAGATTATGAGTCCGCACCTACCGCAGCAGTCTTTGGAAACGATTTAATTACGAAGTCCGATTATTTCAGTTTTATTTCACGGTCAACTACGAGTAACATTGCCTTTACGAAAAAGCCATTGTCAAGCGTCTGATAACGAATAATTAAACGTCCACGTTCCAGATAAGCAAAATATTAATTACAATTGCAATCACAATCACCATCATACAGATAGAATAATTAACATATTTAAAATAACAACATTTTTTTAAATTTATTTTATTTATTTTATAAATTCATTTGATAGGATTTTAAAATCTGACCACTCACAGCAAGTTTATTCTGATGATCCCTCACGCAATAAGAATAATAACGATAGTGACATAAATAATGAATCTGAAAATAGTTCACATAATTTCCCACAACATGATATCAATAACCAGGTTGAGTTTCAAAATGATTAATTACAAATAACTTCTCACACAATTAAAGGAAAGGCAGAATTTTTAACGGTTACTTCCAACCAAAAGAAATGACTGAGATATGGATGTTAGAACTCCACATAAATGATTTTGACAATGCACTCCTTTTACAACATGAAGATCTTAATTGTACAGTACATAGCCACAGTCTCTATTTATGAAGAATCTTCCTTGATAACGATTCTGTAAGGCACACTGGTAACACTGTCTGTCTAATTTACGAAATGAGAAGACATTACAACACATTCACAGTTATTAAAATATGTTCCTCCACAGTAATGTCTAGCATCTAAAGTCCTGTCATTACTTATTTCATGATAACATCGGCCCCGCTTTACATGCCATTACCCAGCACAATGACTGTACAGACTCAAATACCACTTTGATTGGCGGCGACCAACAAATTTAAACTTCATAAACAAGTTTTCTTGACCATGGATACCAACTAGGACACCAATGAAAAGTGTGATGGTGAGCGACACTGTCACCTACACCAAACACGTCGACAAGCTGCTTCAGTGTAGCGAACGGCGTCCTACATGGGGAGCGAGGCGATATTGACCCTTCCAGGTTGCAAACTCCATGCAGACAGCAGCTCACACCATGAGTCCGCTAAGCCGCAGCTGTAACTGGGCGGCGCAACACTCAGTGCTGCTTACGGTGCTGCACTGCAGGGATTTCAGGAGAGGCGGGCGTGGGAATTCATGTTGCCGCAACTTGTTATATCAATAAATATTAGTGTTAGTACTAGGCATTGAGGCTTTATTACAAAGCACAGGGTTAATATTCATGAGCATAGTAAGTGGGTGCACTGACGATAATACTTTTTGGCCTGGGCAATGTATTTTCTGTCGATTGAGTTCAGTGGTGCCTGCCACTAAGTTGCCAATAGGAAGGTAGGACGGTGGTAGGTGGTCCCCTTCCAAATCTTGTGTAGAGGATGGCTTATGCTAGTTCGCAGAAAGTAAGGACGTTTCGCCAGGTGATGCAGTAGCAGCCCCAAGTCAGTGATATTCTGATGGTGGCAGATAGGGGAGTTGCATCAGGCTCCAAACGACGCTAATTAGACATTCGGTGACACATCGTGGTTGGCACTGTGGGCAATATTGAGTTGCACAAGAGGGCTTGGCTGTTTGAATCCCTTCACAGTTACTCACGGGTTTCTCATACACACTACGAGGCACCCTGTTATTTATTCTTCTTAACTTCTGAGTTGCCACAGCTCAGTAAGTCAAGCTGTAGCCTCTCGCAGTCCTGTAGAATAGGTAAAAGCAGACTCTCACACATTACACGTAGTTGCAGTTTTCGATGTGGATTCTGCACTAGATCTGTGTCTAAATACCTTTGTCGTCATGACGAACTGTAGCTTCAAAAATATTTCGATGGTCTTTGAACAAGGAAGAAGATAATAGCACAACTCAGGCAACAGCCCCTGGACAAGCCAGACCATCAACAAGGAACACTAGACATAGTTCTTCCTTTTTTGTCAGTGTCTACGGTAGAGTTTAGTAGCCCATGCCAGTGGCGGTGTGTTCGTTTGTTTTGAACGTTAGTGATCGCTCGTTGGCATTACCTTGTCAGTGAGGCATCAGGTTCCGGTCAAAACGGAGCAGCAACAGGTAAGCAACCAATTTTGTGACATTCTACGAGCTCCTATCCAGGAGCGTATTATATAGTTTCACCTCTGTGCTTTTGTAGTTTAGTTTTTGAATTTATGCATGTTAATTTAATGTTTAATAGACACAGTTCTCGCGTTTTCGTTTGTTTCGGAAAGTAACCAATTTTGTGACATTTTACAAGTTTCTAACCAGGAGCGAAATATTTCACCTAACTTGTGTGTTCTGGTAAATTTGTTTTTGACTCTCTGCCTGTTAATGAAATTTATTAGATTTAGTTCTTGCTTTTTCGTAAGTACAGTAAAGCTATGTAGCGCGGTCGGTAGTAGTTCGTTTGTCTGTGTAGTGTTCAGAATGGGTACGGACTGGGATTGTTGTGTTCGGATGTGTGCTGAGTTGGTGACATTTAGCACTCAGCTTTAGGCTGTGTTGGCTTCGGTTACACAGACGGAGGCTGTAGGGGATGGGCATCACTGTTGTAGACACACGGTGGGGATCCAAAGAACGTCCAGCAGGACCAACGAGACCGCCGATAGGTATGTAGTGATGGCAAGCCCAGTTACTGCTCTCATTGAGCCTGACCCCTCATGTGTGGTCGAGTGGGAGGTCGCCTCGGGGCGTGTCAGACTGTGAAAGACTCCCCAGGGACCGAATGTAAGACCATCCCGATAAGTCTCAAAACAGATTCCAGGTGTTGTTTGTGGTTGCGAATGTCGTGCAGCGAGATACAGTCCTGTTTCAGAGAAAGCCTCTCAGACCAATATCCAGGCAGTCGAAGAGGTTCTAATTATCGGTAGCTGGGTGCTCCAATATTACGCGCATTATGGAGTGCCATAGGGACATGGCTGCCAAGGAGGGGAAGCACTGCAATGTGTACTCTGTGTGCATACTGGATGGAGTCATTTCAGCTGACGATGCTAAGAAGAGCACAGGGTGCAGCCAACTGCCAGTGATGGCTGTGTCAGTATCAATGACGTGTGACACATTACCTCAGAAGAGATTCTCTCTGGCTTCGAGCGGCTATCAGAAGTGGTGAAGGTCGCCAGTCTTGCGTGTGAAATGAAAGCAGAGCTCACCATTTGCAGCATAGATGACAGGACAAAATGCGGAGATCTGCCACAGAGCCAGGTGGATGGTCTGAATTAGAGGCTCAGACAGTTCTGCAACCGTGTAGGGTGCAGATTCCTTGATTTCTAGACTTGTGCCGTAGGGAGGTAGGGTTTTGGGTTCTGTTAAATGGGTCAGGAGATCATTACAAGCAGGAGTCAGCTCCACGATTAGCAGGTGGTGTGTGACGTGGATTCGGTGGTTTTAAAAGACCTCGGGTAAAAACAGAAACGGCTCGATAGGGTGAAGCTCGAACACATTAAGAACGTAGAACTACGAAAATCGCTATAGCAGTTGTAAACTGACATAGCCATGGGGTAGTAACAGAGCTCCGTGTTCCGATAGGAAGCACTGAAGGTGGCTAAAGCCAGAGATAAGTTCAAGCGAAGTTTCTGTGAAGCATCTAACGATGTTCAGAAAGGGTTGGCCAAATACAATTGACGGTGATGTGTTTGTTGCTGTTAGAAGTGGTTTATCTTGTAGTGAATCTGAAGTAGGTATATCCTATGTGTCAATATGGGTAGAGGTCATTCTTTTGACGAGGAATAAAATAATAATCCTGGTTCAACTGCTGAAAGGTCCCAAGGAAACTTCAGTCTTGTTTCAAACACGTAACGGACTCATACAATTATAGTTAGTGGTTGCTTCTATTCTAGCCGAGCGGTCTAAGGCGCTGCAGTCATGGACTGTGCGGCTGATCCCGGCGGAGGTTCGAGTCCTCCCTCAGGCATGGCTGTGTGTGTGTTTGTCCTTAGAATAATTTAGGTTAAGTAGTGTGTAAGCTTAGGGACTGATGACCTTAGAACTTAAATCCCATAAGATTTCACACACATTTGACCATTTTTTTTAGTTCTATTTACCCTGTATAAGTTGCTGAAAATACATCTTTTAAATCCGGAGGTACGCATTAAACATCACCAAAAATGTTCTAATTTAGTTCTTTGAAAATTACTGTGGGCAGTTAGTTCATGAGCCCACTCGAGTAGTAAACGGTTACGAAAACACACTTGATTTCTTAGCAACAAATAATACTAAGCTAACAACCACAACTGAAACGGACTCACATATTAGTGAACACAGTGTTGTCATAGCGAAGTTAATACCGGAACACCCAAATCCACCAAAAATAAACGAATAATCTACCTACTGAAACAAGAAAAAAAACATTCGCTTGATGTCTTCGGTAGGGACAATATCCACTCCTTCCAAATTAATAATGTAAATGGTGACCAGATGTGGCTTGAATTCAGAGAAATAGTATCGGAAGCAGCTGAGAGTTTTATATCAAATAAATTACCAGATGACGGAGTTGATCCCGCATGGTACACAAAACAGGTCAGAACGCTGTTGCAGAAATAACGAAAAAAGACTGTCATATTTAAACCAACGCAAAATTCACAAGATTGGCGATCTTCTACACAAGATCGAAATTTAGCACTGACTTAAATGCAAAATGGTTGTAATTGTTTCCACAACGAAACTTTGCTTCAAAATCTGGCAGAATACCCAAAGAGAATCAGGTCGTATGTAACGCCTGTTAGCAGCAAGACAATCGATGGCTTCTCTGCATGATAACAGTGGAAATAATGTCGATGACAGTGCAGCTAAAGAAGAGATACTAAACACAGCCTTTCGATATTCCTTCACCAAAGAACACGAAGTAAATATTCTAGAACTCGAATCCAGAACAGATGGAAACGTAACTTAAAAGTAGGTATCCTTGGAGTGGTAAGCATCTTAGATCACGTAATACAAACAAGTATTCTGGTCCAGATTTTATACTAATCAGGTTCCTTTCAGAGAATGCTGATGAAACAGCCCCATACTTAACAATCATGTACATCCGCTCTCTCGACGAAAGATCCGTACCCAAAGATTGCAGAGCTACACAGGTGACTCTAAAATTCAAGAAATGTATTAGTAGTAACCCACTAAATTACAGGCTCACATCATTAACGTTAACACACCCATGTACGAGCAGGTTTTTGGAACATATACTGCGTTCTAACATTATGAAATACACACAACAATTTAGAAAACATCGTTCTTGGAAACACAACCAGCTCTTTACTCACATGAAGTATTGAGTGCTGTCAAGAAAGCATTTCAGATTGATTCTGTATCTATATATTTTCAGAAAGCTTTCGACACCGTACCTCACAAGTGGCTTGTAATCAAATTGCGTGCTTATATCATATCGTCTCAGTTATGCAACTGGGTTAGTGATTTCCAGTCAGAGAGGTCACAGCTCGTAGCAACTGACGGAAAGTCATCGAGTAAAGAAGAAGTGATTTCTGGCTTCCCATGTGTTATAGGTCCTCTATTGTTGCTTATTTATATAAATGGTTTAATAGACAATCTGGGTAGTCCTCTTAGGATATTGTTTGCTGATGATGCTTACCATCTAGTAAATATCATTAGAAGATCAAAAACAACTGCAAAACAATTTACGTAACATATCTATACGATACGAAAATTGGCAAATGGTCCTAAACAACGAAAAGTGTGAGGTTATCCACAAGAGTACTGAAAGGAATCCTTTAAACTTCGTTTACACGATTAATCAATCAGATCTCAAGACCGTAAATTCAGCTAAATACCTGTGCGTTACAATTACGAACACTTTAAATTAGAAAATTAAAACTGTTGTCGGGTAGACGAACCGAAGACTGCTCTTTATTGGCAGAACACTTAGAAGATACAACAGACGTACTAAAACGACTGCCTACACTAAACTTGTCAGTCCTCTTTTGGTATTCTGTGGGATCCTTACCAGGTAGAATTAAAGGAATACATCGAGAAAGTTCAAAGAAGGGCAGCACGTTTCATATAATCAAGAAACAGAGGAGAGAATGGCAAGCACACTATAGAGGATCGGGGGTGAAAATCATTGCGACGGAATGCTCTCACTAAACTTCAATCATCAGCTTTCTCCTCCGAGTGTGAAAATATTTGTTTGACGCCGACATACATAGGGAGAAACGATCGTTATAATAAAATAAGAGAAATCAGAGCTCGTACGGAAAGAGGTCTTCGAATCCTCCACGCGCTTTTCGAGTGTGGAATAACAAGTAATTAATTTAAAGGGGATTCGATGAACCCTCTGGCAGGCATATAGGCGTGTTTTTCGGAGTACCTATGTATTTGTAGATGTAGGCGATTGAATTTCTCTAGATATTTCTGGATGGCAATCAGCCATTCCAACGTTAACTCTTATATTACTCTCACCTAAGCTGAGTACCGTTACTCAAATCAGTCTAGAAGTCACAGAAGAAAGTCAACAGTAAATTATCTGTGTCATCCAACATTGGGCATGCTACAGTCACAAAATGATCACCTAGGGCATACAAGCGTTGTCTGGACCAATTGGTCTGCCAAAGTTTCCGTTCGAGAGCTTTTCACTCCGACCGCTAGAGGTTACTAGTCATCGACATATCTTGGTCCAGGCGATCAGCCCCAGCCTACAACTGTCCGTTTCTCTTCAATCTGGTTAGTGTTGTGTTTAGTGCTGTGCCTGTGTTTGAAGTCAGACACGTCGAATATTGCAGAAGTGTTAGGAGAGTAGGGCATGGAGAACATATTGCATGAACCAGTAACTGTTTTTCAAATAAGAATACCTAGGGTTACGTGTAAGCTAAATTATTTAAAAGTTTTTATTTACGTCATTCAGATCAGTGTTCACGTGAAAAATGTCAAATTCGAAATGAATTATTCGTAAGGAAACAATTTCTAACGAAGCATATTTGTGTCGATTTTTTGATGTAATTAAAAATTTCACTATTCAAACATGAATGCCGAAAATTTTTTAAATCATTAACATTTCAAAATCTTATTACTTTAAACATTAACTTTGGCACTACCAAAGATGTTATAAATTCTATACAATTTTAACAAAATTGTTAACACCTCTACCGAACAATTTTTTTAAATTTGATATTTATTACCTCTGAATTAACTTTTTTATATTTTCACTGTTAAATATTGCATCGTATAAAAATTGTCAAACTCAGATGTTCCCAATTACCGAGAAATCTGTTGCGTTAGCTTCTGACGTTGTTCTATGTGCTAAACATACTCATGTATACTTATGTTTGATTGTGTCCATTCCTTTTATTTGCTGTTTTATAGACCTATGAGACGTAGTTAGAGTGACTGAACACTTCTAAACATTGTTTGGTATATTCATTTTTGGTAGAACGTAGTTTAAGTCTGGTAAGTACACTACTGGCCATTAAAATTTCTACACCAAGAAGAAATGCGCATGATAAATGGATATTCATTGGACAAATATATTATACTACAACTGATATGTGATTACATTTTCCCGCAATTTGGGTGCATAGATCCTGAGAAATCAGTACCCAGAACAAACACCTCTGGCCGCAATAACGGCCTAGATACGCCTGGTCATTGAGCCAAACAGAGATTGGATGGCGTGTAAGGGTAGAGCTTCAACACGATAGCACATTTTATCAAGAATAGTGAGTGGCGCATTGTCACGAGCCAGTTCCTAGGCCACCATTAATCAGACGTTTTCAATTGGTGAGGTATCTGGAGAATGTGCTTGCCAGGGCAGCAGTCGAACATTTTCTTTATCCAGAAAGGCCCGCACAGGACCTGCAACACGCGAGCGTGCATTATCCTGCTGAAATGTAGGGTTTCGCAGGGATCGAATGAAGGGTAGAGCCACGGGTCGTAACACATATGAAATCTAGCGTCCACTGTTCCAAGTGCCGTCAGTGCGAACAAGAGGTGACCGAGACGTGTAACCTGTGGCACCCCATACCATAGCGCCAGGTGATACGCTAGTATGACGATGACGAATACACGCTTCCAATGTGCGTTCATGGCGATGTCGTCAAACACGGATGCGACCATCATGATGCTGTAAACAGAACCAGGATTTATCCGAAAAAATGACGTTTTGCCATTCGTGCACCCAGTTTCATCGTTGAGTTCGCCATCGCACGCGCTCCTGTCTGTGATGTAGCGTCAAGGGTAACCGCAGTCATTGTCTCCGAGCTGATAGTCCATGCTGCTGGAAACGTCGTCGAACTGTTTGTGCAGATGGTTGTTGTCTTGCAAACGTCTCCATCTGTTGACTCAGGGATCGAGACGTGACTGCATGATCCGTTACAGCCATGCGGATGAGATGCCAGTCATTTCGACTGCTAGTGGTACGAGGCCGTTGGGATCCAGCACGATAAACCGCAATCGCGATAGGATACCAACGGCGCCAACCCTACGTGAATGCTCTGAAAGCTAATCATTAGCATATCACAGCTTCTTCTTCCTGTCGGTTAAATTTCACGTCTGTAGCACGTCACCTTCGTGGTGTAGCAATTTTAATGCCCAGTAGTGTATGTGATTTGCCAATATATCGTCAGAATTTTCGGGATGGCGGTTTTGGATAATTATCAAATTCCTTAAAATTGAATACAGGAAGATGTAGACCCTTTTTGCATAAAAAGTAAAATTGTTTCTTTTTCTGAACCTATAGGTGGAATGAATGTTGTTTATTGGTTACTAATAAGGAATTTGATTTTGTTCGACACAAGACTAACATGTTCGTGAAGATTATCAAGTCTCAGACAATATAACGACATGCAGCCCTCTCCTTTAGTAGTAATCAGCAGCACAGTGTGAATCTTGGTTACCATCCATCTCCCTAAGTGGCACATGCGTAATGAATGTGGGTTAGTTGTGGTACGCTCTTGGTTAGCAATCCCTTCCATCCGTGCCATTTCCTTTCAGATTGTTCTGGAAGGTTTTCAAAAGTTTTTGTTGGTGCTTGTCCACGTCATAAAAATAAACACTGGCATAAGACATGACAGGCATATTAATTTTAGCCGAACCCGAGGATTGTGAATGGGATGTTATTTATACAACAGCCACCCTTTATCTTATATCACTTTTCTGATAATAACTTATGAATCTTTATCTGGTTATCATAGAATATTTGTGTTAGATGGTTCAAATGGCTCTGAGCACTATGGGACTTAACATCTATGGTCATCAGTCCCCTAGAACTTAGAACTACTTAAACCTAACTAACCTAAGGACAACACACAACACCCAGGCATCACGAGGCAGAGAAAATCCCTGACCCCGCCGGGAATCGAACCCGGGAACCCGAGCGCGGGAAGCGAGAACGCTACTGCACGACCATGAGCTGCGGACATTTGTGTTAGAACCAGGCAGTATGGCTACATTATAATTTCATTGATAATCAAACCACACACGGTTAATAATTACGAGCTTAGTTAGTGAATGCAATGTCCATAATGCTCATTAGTCTGGGTGGTATATTTTCTGCGAGCTGAGTTCATTAGTGCCTACCACTACGGCTACCAATGGGTGGTAGGTGCCCCGCTTTCTGACCTCGTTTACAGGATAGCTTAGACCGCTTCGCGGAAAGTTGGGATGCTTCGCCGGGCGACACAATGGTAGCCACCGTCTGGCTACGTTCGAGCCACAGAGACGGGTTTCAGAGTTGATTGGTCGGAGACCTCGTCACGCCAGGAGTACTGGATTGAAACTAGCGCCAGCGAAGCGGACACGATTCGCATTGGCTGAGTGTAGTGCGTAGGAAGTGAGCCGGATCTGGCTACGTTCGAGCCACAGAGACGGGTTTCAGAGTTGATTGGTCGGAGACCTCGTCACGCCAGGAGTACTGGATTGAAACTAGCGCCAGCGAAGCGGACACGATTCGCATTGGCTGAGTGTAGTGCGTAGGAAGTGAGCCGGATCTTGCCTGAAACAGAATAATTGCGTCATTAGTGCATTCTGTACGCAGAGTTCTATGGCATGATAGTTTTCGGTTTTGGCACGAGTCTTGGGGGTCGCCAGGGGAGAAACGTTTTGTACGCTGGTAAGAATGGCATTGGTTCAAAACCGCATCAGGCCATCCAGATTTAGGTTTAGTGGATTTCCCTAAATCCCTTTAGGTAAGTGGCCGAATGGTTCCTTTGAAAGGGCATGGCTGATTCTCTTCCCCATACTTGATACAAACTTAGAGTGCATTCCGTCTCTAATGACCTTGATGTCGATGGGACGTTAAACACAATCTTCCTTCCTTACAAGAACGGCGTTCTTGCTGCAGATGGCTAGGAACGAGCTCAATCTGCAGGCTTGGTGGAGGCAAGTTTGCATTCGGGCTGTGTGTGCGGAACTGTTAGATTCTGGACGCACCTGCTGTACTTCGAGAGGAGGTCAGTGAGCTGTGGTCCGGCGCTGCCCACACGCAGCATATGTAGAATCATTGGATCATTGCCATGGGCAGAACATAGGTGGATGTTCGCGGTGTTTCAGTAAAGTTAGGGAAAGGTCCTTCCATTGGAAATTTAGGCTTCCCTTATTGAATATTATATATCTGCGATTTAAGTCAGGTTTGTTTGCATTCGCGTTAGTAATTTGTTTTCCCTTTTCAATTTCCCAGCGAAGAGTTGTTAGTTTTCTGAAAATAACTACTGTGTGCTTTTCAATTGTCTTACATTTTTGACAAAATTTAATTTTACGGAAATTTTTACATTTTAGTGTAATATATCATCTTGTTATACCAGTGGTTAATGTTTTTATCTCAAGAATTCCTGGTAATTTAATTCTGGAGGGTTCTTATACTTTTTGTTCTTAGAATCTGTATAGTCGTGGAAGCGTACAGTAATTCAATGATCAGGGCCGAATATTGTATGTGTTGGCCTAAGCGAAAACATCAGCGAGCTTCTGTTTCCTGCCATCCGATTCATATGCTGCACCCTCATGAGCAGGAATTGCTATTGATTCTCGCACGTGACAACAGAAACACAGCACTCTTCACTGCGTGGAGGTGTTTGCCAGACTGGACCTTACAAAGTTCAGTATTCGAAGGTATCACTCTTGAGCAGCCTACGTGCATCGTTTCAAGATGCCATTTTGTTTAAAAGCACAGCTTACGTACACGCTTCATTTTTAAAATTACGCCTCTCTCAGCATTAGAGGAAAATTATGTTTTGGTATGTTGCGCTACCCCCCAGCGTTTATCCGTTGAAATACTTTTCTCGCTATACGGAGTTACAGAAAATGAGGAGTAATTCTGCGAGTAACAGTGTTTTTCTAACGTATGATCGCTGTGAGGAAATAATAAGGGACATGAGTACAGCTAGACTGTGAAAAGGAGAAAGCTCCTAATTATTGTTTAATGAAAAACAACAGTCTAAAAAACGTTCATGGTACAGAGAGTCTGATATGACCACAGAATGAAATGTGGGGTGCAGTCGTACTTTATGTACCAAACGATGTGTTATTTAACATACTTTATGAGACCCATTCTTCTATAGGACATGGTGAGCCAAATAGGATGGTAAAGGTGTTACTTACCAGATATTTTAATATGACTCGCCATGATATAGAGCATTTCATACAAATATATGAACCCAGTGAGACAAAACATTTTCAAAGTCACTCAGTTGTGATTATTCTCATATTTAAATTTAACATTCGTAAAACAATTGACTTAAAAATATTTTTCTCCATAATGGACCATTTACATACTATTTAAATATGCGAAAATCAGCATAATTTTTCTTACATCCTTTTGTCAAAATTATAAAATATTTGGTAGAAATGCTTTATAAATTTCTCTTTACTATTTATTAAAATGATCAGGAGTGAAGATAACATCGTTTTAGAAGTTTTCGTTGGTGTCATGTACCCGAAGAAACAGGCATATGCAACAGCACAAGACATTTCTGACACTCATATATTGTACCACCTTCCATCTCCCGTGCGTTGCGTTCAGCACAGTATCTGTAGGGCGTTTTATTTATGGGATTGAGGGAAGAGGGGATAAGCCTAATAAAGACTAAAAACTATTGCTTATAACTCGCAAAATACCGAAAGAAATCGAGTGTTTTATGCACCACCATATAGATCAATTTCTCAGCTTTCCAACAGTATATAACTTGTCATGACAACCATTAAGAGAGATGACTAATTGTTTAAGAAGAAATTTAGGCTCCTTGGCCCGTTACACCGCTGGCAATGTAGTAAAGGACTTGGAAAATGAGCCCGATGTCAGCTGGCTCTATAAACCAATGGATTAAACACATAAATGTTTAGAATGAACATGTTGTTTTAAAGTAATTGTATACATTATCTGTGTCCAGTTCAGGTTTCATAAAATACCTAGGCATTTATATATTTCATAGGAAAAGTATTAAATTAAAATTTAATGAAGAACCTTTCCAAAACTTCTCTGCTGTCTCTGTATTGGCTAGACGATTTATACAATACTTTGATTTGACATTGTGCCGGTGACACATATACTTCCGTTATAAAATGTTCTACCTGTAGAACTACTTCTTTCTGCCTGTTCTAGTGTACATCAATAGCCTTTCGAGGATGAACTTCCATCTCGATGAGGTTTTTGGAATGCCTTCCTGTCTCCTATTCTACGAGTATTTTGATTAAATGCGCATTCTGTGTTCCTTCAAACTCTGCAGACTTTTTTCCATTTAGTTGCCTTTTCCTTTTCTTTTTCCAGTCTTCGATCGATGGTTACAATTTGTTACTTTTCTTGAACGCTTCGGGTTAACTTCTCTTGATTTTCTTCAAATTCCAAGCTTTAAATTCTATAACGATTTTTTCCTGACACTCTTTTAATTCTGATTTAAGTTCTTTCTTCAGTTTCTTAGCAGTTGTAAGTAGGCTGTTTAAGTTTTTATATTTGGTAACTGCACGTAGCGCTCTGTATGAAAATCACTGGCTGTGCTGTGTGCAGTCTGTGGCTGGTTTGCATTGTTGTTGGCCATTGTAGCGTTGGGCAGTTGGCTGTTAACAGCGCGTAGCTTTGCGCAGTTGGAGGTGAGCCCTCAGCAGTGGTGGATGTGGGGAGAGAAATGGCGGAGTTTTTAAATTTGTGGGACTGGATGTCATGAACTGCTGTATATATTATGACTTTTGAACACTATTAAGGTAAATACATTGTTTGTTCTCTATCAAAATCTTTCATTTGCTAACTATGCCTATCAGTAGTTAGTGCCTTCAGTAGTTTGAATCTTTTATTTAGCTGGCAGTAGTGACGCTCGCTGTATTGCAGTAGCTTGAGTGACGAAGATTTTTGTGAGGTAAGTGATTTGTGGAAGGTATAGGTTAATGTTAGTCGGGGCCATTCTTTTGTAGGGATTGTTGAAAGTCAGAATCCGTTACGCCAAAAATTATTGTGTGTCAGTAATTTTTCTAAGGGGACGTTCCACAGTTTCTTTTCGACTTTCCGTTATTTCTTTTAATTTTTTCCTGGTTTCCTCTTGATTTTTAGTTAATTCTGAATTTAGTTCCTTCATGGTTTTCACCTGACTTCTCTTCAACTCTAATTTTAATTCTCTCTACAACTCGTTCCCGATTTCTTTTATTTCATTGATTACCGCCAGAATACCGAACTACAATTTTTGAGGGAAGTGACAAACAACGCCTACTCAAGTAGTTGTGAAGATTTTATGAGACTTGTAACATAACATAAGACTGTCGGAAAAAATCATCCACACAATTCCGACGATAGGAGGTGCAGATAAACGCGAGAACTGCCGCACATTAACCTGAACAGCTCATGCCCCGAAGTTACTAACAAGAATAATATACAAGAGAATAGAAAATAAAATTGTGGATCTGTCAGATCACGATCAATCTTACTTTAGGAAAGTTAAAGGCACCAGAAAGGCGGTTCTGTTGTTATGGTTTATAATGAATGCAAGACTGAAGAAAAATCAAGACGCGTACCTAAGATTTGTCGAACGGGATAAAGCGTTCGACTACTTAAAATGCTGAAAGGTTTTCTGAAATTCTTTAAGAAGTAGGAGTAAGCTGTAGAGAAAGACGGGTAGAACACAATTTGTATTAGAATGAAGAAGAAACAATAAGAATGGAAGCCCAAGAATACAGTACTCGTGCACAATACATATTAATTATTCACTATGCTGAAATAGTTGGTCTGAATAGAGGAACGAACATAATACGAAAGTCGTAAGCGATTTAAATTCAATTTGGGAGGATTTATGTTTATATGTAAGTGGTCAATAACATACATCCTGCAATTACATAGTTAAACCAGATACATACTACCAGCTTAGTACTCTCCTCACAGTATCACTATATGAAACAGTACTATGTACTGGCAGTCTCATAACAAACCAGGTACTTGGAATATTTTATTTATTTTATAGTTTATCGAATATGGCGTATTTAAACAGGTGACCTAGAACCGACGAAGAGGCTTCGTCTCGCCGTAGCCCTCAGTGGTTCACAACTCCACAACAGGCCACCCACCCATCCGCCACCTCACACAGAACCCAGGGTTATTGTGCATTGTGCGGTTGTGCCCCTCACTCACTGTTACCTTACCAGTCGACGTAATACTTCCAAACTCGTAACTCATTACTTTAGCACACTGTTAAAATAATTTTGGTGCGACGCAGCTACACGCTTCCATTATGTACGAAACTCGCACCGAAACTCCCTCTTCGCTAATTGGTGCGAGACCGGTTTCAGTTACTCAATCTTGGAGAAAAAAGCAGAAAGTACAACTACCGAACAAAGGGCGCGCTGCTTCGAAAGTTTCAGAGAATAAGTGAAGTGTAAGACACGGGATTTACTGCCTCATAGTACTATTGCTAGCAGTACACGTTAGAGATACGGAGGTTAAGAACTAGTTCTCGTCGCCGGCCGGTGTGGCCGAGCGGTTCTCGGCGCTTCAGTCTGGAACCGCGCAACCACCATGGTCGCAGGTTGAAATTCTGCCTCGGGCATGGATGTGTGTGATGTCCATAGGTTAGTGAGGCTTAAGTAGTTCTAAGTTCTAGGGGACTGATGATCTCAGATTTAAGTCCCATAGTGCTCAAAGCCATTTGAACCATTTTTGAACTAGTTCTCGTCATTTATGGTAACATTAATTTATGTGACCTAGCCAAGGTGCTACAGTCGAATTATTGCTTCCTTTCCAATATTCTGCTTCTTTGTGTAACTGACTTCCAAGGTTATCTGACCGATCAATATTCGTAGACATGGAACAGACGTGTTTAAAGAAGAAAATATCTTTTAACGTTTTTATAGAGGTACAGGAAGTGCCCACAAAAAAGAAGAAATGCAAATAGAGCTTCTGAATTATTGTCTTATACCTGACAAAATGGAAATAATGAAAAGTTAATTAACATAAATTCCATGTGGAGGACAGTGTAGGAATTTAAAAAAACGGGCTACTGGAATTGTCTTACAGCTGTATGACGAATCAGTAACTACTCTGCGTAACTGTACTCATTAACCTAACTCAGTTACAAATTGACATCTGTTGCAATCAAAAACGTCTTGTGTATATCAGGATGATAACACCACCGGATGAATAAAACGAAACAAAATGTGGAACCGTAAGTGAAGTCCACCTACACATAGCGCAAAGAAGACAATGTATCACAAATCGATAGGACCACACAACATTAAACATTTCACAGTTCAGAAGTTCCCATTTTAGTTGAAGGTGAGGACATGGTTGCGAAACAGTAGTAAAATGTTAAAACTTAGCTGTGCCACACAGAATTCGTGACGGGACCATAAGTTGTAAGATCATTTTGAGAGCACGCACTCATTTACGGATAAAATATATTGGAATCTATAAAGAAGATTTTGTATCTTAAAGCCATTCAGATTCCCCTGTCTAGCATGGACGTGGACATATCAGTGGTAGTGAGGATGTCAACGGCAGCTGCGGGCCGCCGTCGTAAGAGAAGCCACGGCCGATATTTGCACGTCACGTGACCCCACGCGGTGGCGACTGTTTGTAGCAAATCCTGCGGTCCCGGCTCGGCAGCGTGGTCACTCCTTGCTGTACTTTGTAGCTGTTCGTACCGTGTCGCAGCACAGCCAAATTCACGTACACATGTTTCCGGTCTGGAGCGGTTAGTGACTTGGAACTGTGGTATTGCTAGGCAGAATTCACTACGTCCCGGTCTTGTTAATGCCTCGTCCTCTTCGTGAAATCAGACTATTGTTTGATTACAGGAACGTGTTTTCGTTTCCCTGTGGTTCATTGTACCCATCGGAGAAAGTGACGAACATTCGAAACACAAGACAGAAAATAAATTAAACACATTAAAACCGTAAAAACATTAACTTTGTCAGACTAAACAAATGGCTCTGAGCACTATGGGACTTAACTTCTAAGGTCATCAGTCCCCTAGAACTCAGAACTACTTAAACCTAACTAACCTAAGGACATCACACACAACCATACCCGGGGCAGGATTCAAACCTACGACCGTAGCAGTCGCGCGGTCCCAGACTGTAGCGCCTAGAACCGCTCGGCCACCCCGGCCGGCTCAGACTAAACAGTCTCTGCCTTGCTTTATGTTCCACTGGTATAAACACTCGCTTCTTTACTTTCGCATATCTTCTTCCTCCTTCAGCTGGTATAAACACCTCGTATTACTAGATCACTTTTCGAGACGTACTTGCATCACACAGAACTTACTTTTACGCCAGTTTGTTGCATATTGCATGTATACAAAGCTATGTAAGAGTGCTATGAAATGAGGCAAAAGGCACTGAAACCATTTTTTCGGATTATGTAAGTTGAAGGTGGAGGCAGGAGAATTGAAAGGAAATGGACTTTTGATGTGGCTTTCATCGGGACTCTTTGCGGAATCAGGGGCAACGAGTGAAAATTTGCCCTGAACTCGAGATCCCCTGCTCACTAAACACCTGCGTTAACCACAGCATCACCAGGACACAGTGTTTCGAGCAGTTGCCCGCTCTACCCCGACACGCCTCTCGGTCGACACACATCACCACCCAGCGCCACCTATCCGCAGCCCCTGTCCATGTCCTCCACGCTCGAAATTTCGAGATTCCCGCAGGAGGTCGGACGTGTGCAGCCATTCTGAATGTGGTGGATTCATTTCCCACCGAGTCGAATAAGTTCTATGAATGCGTGGTGTCTGTTCTTTTGGACATGTGCGAAAGAACAGATACCACACGGAATCCGCAGCTGTCATACCCATGTAAATTGAAGGTGTAAGGGGGAGAAGGAAAAGGAAAGGTCCCGATGCAGCTGACACCAAAATTTGCTTTTCTTTCCTTTCTTTTCTTCTCCCTCCACCTTCAATTTATGTAATGTGCGTCACAGCTGTGGATTCCACGTGGTGTCTGTTCTTTCGAACATGTCCAAAAGAACCGACACCATGCATTTATACAACATATGATTCCTTCCAAATTTCTGACATGATTCGGCTAGCGGCAAATAACTGACTATTGAAGCTGGTGTGTAGGATCTATGGCACTGGACTGATCTATGCCACTGGAGGCACATTAGATTTCCCGAAAAAATCATCCACATAGTCTTCAGATATCAAGAGCAAATAAATACGAGATCGAAGGCCCAATTAGCTTAACGCCTAGTGCGGCCATGTAGCTTACAAGAATAATAACCAGAAGAACGGAAAAGAAAATTGACGCTCTGTTATATGTTACCTATATCTATTATTATCTATATCCATTGGAAAGGTAAGGGCACGAGAAACGTAATTCTATCGTAGTAGTAGACAATGGGAGCACAATGTGAGAAAAATCAGGACACATTCATATCATTTATTGACTAGATAAACCATTTGGCAGCGTAAATTATTGCAAGATGTTGGAAAGGAAAGGAAAGACGGACAGTGTTCAATATGGTTAAGAGCCAAGAAGGAAGAACTAAGACGAAGTACACAGATTAAAATGGTATGAGTCAGGGATTCGATCTTTCGCCCTAATGGTTAATTTATACATCGAAGTAATAATAACGGAAATGGCTTGAGAATGGGATTAAAACTAAGTGCGAAGGGATCTCAGAGATAAGATTCGGTGATAACATAGCTATCGTCAGTCAAAGTGAGAAAAATATATAGGAAGCGTTGAACGGAATGAAGTCTAAGAAATGTGGTCTGAGAGAAAACCGAAGAATGGCGATAATTAAAGAATGAGAGGAAATCAAGCCAGTGATAAACTTTTAATCGAAACTGGGTATCATCAAATAAAAGAGGTTAAGGAATATTGATTCCTCGGAATCAAAACATGACAGTATATGTGAGTGAAAAGCTGTTTACTATAAGCAAAGACGCCATTCCTGGCCAACAGGAGCCTGCTAGTTTCAAATATCGGCCGTGATTTGAGGAAGAAATTTCTGAGAATTAACGATTGAGCACAGCATTGTATGGTGGTGAATCTCGAGTGGGAAGACCGGAAAAGAAGAGAATCGAACCGCTGGAAATGCAGTGCTACAGAATGGTTTTGAAAATTAGAAGGGACCAGAATATAAGGAATGAAGTGGGTCTCCGCAGAATTGGCGTAGAAAGCAACTTTTGTTAACCCTTTTGGGATGAAGGAACAGGATGATACGACATAAGGGATAAGGACATAACCTCCATAGTACTAGAGGACGCTGTAGCGGGAAAAACTTTTGGGAAGACAGACAAAAATGCTTCAAATGGCTCTGAGCACTATGGGACTTAAGATCTGAGGTCGTCAGTCCCCTAGAACTTAGAACTACTTAAACCTAACCAAGCTAAGGACGTAACACACATCCATGCCCGAGGCAGGATTCGAACCTGCGACCTAGCGGTCGCGCGGATCCAGACTGAAGCGCGGCCACAGCGGCCGGCGAAGACAGACATTGGAATACATCCGACAAATAATTGAGGACGAACGGTGAAAGTGCTAATGTGAGTTGAAAAGCTCTGCTCAGCAGGAAATAAAAGAAGAAGAAAGAAATCGTACATATGTAACATTCCTATCAGTTTTCCAAGTTATAATTTGTTATATGAATCAAAGATTAGATTACTGTTTGTCTCTGCCCTCAACAAGGAGGTCAGGTTGTGCATGTGCCAACGTACAGCGAGATTTTCCTTTGTGTTAGAGAACATGTTAGAGATTAACCTGTTTTGTTTCATGTCTGAGAGGCTGTTCGAGCCCCGAAGCGACCTTAGCGGTATGCAGTGTTTATTGTGCCCTAGTACTCTCGTGTGATTTTTATTACTTGTAGGGCTAAAGTTATTTTAGTGCCTAGAAATTAATGACTGAATCTCGATACATTGTGCAAATGAGACGGGAACATTAACATAAATGTAGTCTAATCTGCGACCGTCGTTGAACAGTGTCCTACAATCAGTTTTCCTTTTTTTATCAAGGTTTTGGGCTCACTTCCTGTGCAGTCGACGTGTCAGGAGTTATATCAGAATTATGTTCAGCGAGCGGATAAATGGGATGATCATAGAACCTGTACGCCCACTACGAATCTTTGAGAGGCGTCATGACGCACGTATGACGCATGTACATTCCACGATCGTTGGTTTATGGGTTATCATTAAATCTGTAGGTGGTAACTGAACCACCAGTTTGTACAGCGGACCACTTTATCTGTTACTGGAGATCTCTTACTTTTATGAAAGGTGGAAATTTCGTAAGTCGCTCTCATGGTAGAATTTTCAAACGGGGAAAATTTTAGTTCAATCTCAGAATATACCATTGCGAGAGCACGTAACCGGTTGCCCCACTGTATTTTTAGTGAACTAAATGCTTTGAATAAAGGTACACAACTGCTATAGCCCAACATGAACCATGGACCTTGCCGTTGGTGCACAGGCTTGCGTGCCTCAGCGATACAGAGAGACGTACCGTGGGTGCAACCACAATGGAGGGGTATCTGTTGAGAGGCCAGAAAAACGTGTTGTTCCTGAAGAGGGGCAGCAGCCTTTTCAGTAGTTGCAAGGGCAACAGTCTGGATGATTGACTGATCTGGCATTGCAACGCTAACCAAAACGGCCTTGCTGTGCTGGTACTGCAAACGGCTGAGGGGAAATTACAGCCGTAATTTTTCCCGAGGGCATGCAGCTTTACTGTATGGTTAAATGATGATGGCGTCCTCTTGGGTAAAATATTCTGGAGGTAAAATAGCCCCCATTCGGATCTCCGGGCGGGGACTACTCAAGAGGATGTCGTTATCAGGAGAAAGAAAACTGGCGTTCTACGGATCGGAGCGTGGAATGTCAGATCCCGTAATCGGGCAGGTAGGTTAGAAAATTTAAAAAAGGAAACGGATAGGTTAAAGTTAGATACAGTGGGAATTAGTGAAGTTCGGTGGCACGAGGAATAAGACTTCTGGTCAGGTGACTACAGGGTTATGAACACAAAATCAAAAATGGTTCAAATGGCTCTGAGCACTATGGGACTCAACGGCTGAGGTCATTAGTCCCCTAGAACTTAGAACTAGTTAAACCTAACTAACCTATGGACATCACAAACATCCATGCCCGAGGCAGGATTCGAACCTGCGACCGTAGCGGTCTTGCGGTTCCAGACTGCAGCGCCTTTAACCGCACGGCCACTTCGGCCGGCTCAACACAAAATCAAATAGGGGTAATGCAGGAGTAGGTTTAATAATGAATAGGAAAATAGGAATGCGGGTAAGCTACTACAAACAGCATAGTGAACGCATTATTGTGGCCAAGATAGATACGAAGCCCACGCCTACCACAGTAGTAGAAGATTATATGCCAACTAGCTCTGCAGATGATGAAGCAATTGAAGAAATGTATGATGAAATAAATGAAATTATTCAGATAGTGAAGGGGGACGAAAATTTAATAGTCATGGGAGACTGGAATTCGTCAATAGGAAAAGGGAGAGAAGGAAACGTAGTAGGTGAATGTGGATCGGGGGTAAGAAACGAAAGAGGAAGCCGCCTGGTAGAATTTTGCGCAGAGCACAATTTAATCATAGCTAACACTTGGTTCAAGAATCATAAAAGAAGACTGTATACATGGAAGAAGCCTGGAGATACTGACACGTTTCAGATAGATTATATAATGGTAAGACAGAGATTTAGGAACCAGGTTTTAAATTGTAAGACATTTCCAGGGGCAGATGTGGACTCTGACCACAATCTACTGGTTACGAACTGTAGATTAATACTGAAGAAACTGCAAAATGGTGGGAATTTAAGGAGATGGGACCTGGATAAACTGAAAGAACCAGAGGTTGTAGAGAGTTTCAGGGAGAGCATAAGGGAACAGTTGACAAGAATTGGGGAAAGAAATACAGTCGAAGAAGAATGCGTAGCTTTTAGGGATGAAGTAGTGAAGGCAGCAGAGGATCAAGTAGGAAAAAAACACGAGGGCTAGTAGAAATCCTTGGGTAACTGAAGAAATATTGAATTTAATTGATGAAAGGAGAAAATACAATAATGCAGTAAATGAAGCAGGCAAAAAGGAATACAAACGTCTCAAAAATTAGATAGACAGGAAGTGCAAAATGGCTAAGCAGGGATGGCTAGAGGACAAATGTAAGGATGTAGGAGCTTATCTCACTAGGGGTCAGATAGATACTGCCTACAGGAATGTTAAGGATACCTTTGAAGAAAAGAGAACCACTTGTATGAATATCAAGAGCTCAGATGGAAACCCAGTTCTAAGTAAAAGAAGGGAAAGCAGAAAGGTGAAAGGAGTATATAGAGAGTCTATACGAGGGCGATGTACTTGAGGACAATATTTTGGAAATGGAAGAGGATGTATATGAAGATGAAATGGGAGTTACGATACCGCGTGAAAAGTTCGACAGAGCAGTGAAAGACCTGAGTCGAAACGAAGTCCCGAGAGTATACAACATTCCATTAGAACTACTGATAGCCTTGGGAGAGACAGTCCTGACAAAACTCTACCATCTGGTGAGCTAGATGTATGAGACAGGCGAAATTTCCTCAGACCTCAAGAAGTAAATTATAATTCCAATCCCAAAGAAAGCAGTTGTTCACAGATGTGAAAATTACCGAACTATCAGTTTAATAAGTCATGGCTGCAAAATACTAACGCGAATTGTTTACAGACGAATGGAAAAACCAGTAGCAGCCGACCTCGGGGAAGATCAGTTTGGATTCCGTAGAAATTTCGGAACACGTGAGGCAATACTGACCCCACGACTTATCTTAGAAGCTAGATTAGGGAAAGGCAAACCTACGTTTCTAGCATTTGTAGACTTAGAGAAAGCTTTTGACAATATTGACCTGATACTCTGTTTCAAATTCTGAAGGTGGCAGGGGTAAAATACAGGGAGCGTAAAGCTATTTACAATTTGTACAGAAACCAGATAGCAGTTACAAGAGTCGAGGGACATCAAAGGGAAGCAGTGGTTGGGGAGGGCGTGAGACAGGGCTGTAGCCTCTCCCCGACGTTATTCAATCTGTATATTGAGCAAGCAGCGAAGGAAACGAAAGAAAATTTCGGAGTGGGTATTAAAATCTAGGGAGAAGAAATAAAAACTTTGAGGTTTGCCGATGACATTGTCATTCTGTCAGAGGCAGGATAGGACTTGGAAGAGCGGTTGAACGGAATGGATAGCGTCTTGAAAGGAGGATATAAGATGAACAGCAACAAAAGTAAAACCAGGATAATGCAATGTAGTCGAATTCAGTCAGCTGATGCTGAGGGAATTAGATTAGGAAATGAGACACTTACAGTAGTAAAGGAGTTTTGCTATTTGGGGAGCAAAATAACTGATGATGGTCGAAGTAGAGAGGATATAAAATGTAGACTGGCAATGGCAAGGAAAGCATTTCTGAAGAAGAGAAATTTGTTAACATCGAGTATAGATTTGAGTGTGAGGAAATTGTTTCTGAAAGTATTTGTATGGAGTGTCGCCATGTATGGAAGTGAAACATGGACGATAAATATTTTGGACAAGAAGAGAATAGAGTCTCTCGAAATGTGGTGCTACAGAAGAATGCTGAAGATTAGATGGGTAGATCACATAACCGATGTGGAAGTGTTGAATTGGATTGGGGAGAAGAGAAGTTTGTGGCACAACTTGACTAGAAGAAGGGTTCGGTTCGTAGGACATTCTCTGAGACATCGATGGATCACCAGTTTAGTATTGGAGGGCAGTGTGGAGGGTAAAAATCGTAGAGATAGACCAAGAGACGAATACACTCAGCAGATTCAGAAGGACGTAGGTTGCAGTGGGTACAGGGAGATGAAGAAGCTTGCACAGGATAGAGTAGCATGGAGAGCTGCATCAAACCAGTCTCAGGACTGAAGACCACAACAACAAATGCTATAGAGAATACGTCACCAAATACTTTTCTGTGGTAGACCCATTAATGGACTGCATGGGACATGAAATGTTACCGAGTTGTTGCGACACAGCTCAGGCCACGCAGGCCTCCCATTACGCAATGATTGTCCCTACTTCTTGAACATCGCTTAACATGACTGCATAGTCGAATCGTATTACTTCAGGTGACTAATTTTGTATCTATTGCACCGAAACTGCGTCTTTATAATGTTCACGAAGTCTTGACTTCATGACACCCTGAAGAGTTATTTGATGTGACAGAGTTGTTGCGCATCATTTTCCGCTGCTATTCACAGAAGCATATCTCTGATGCTTTATTAAGACGGAAGTATTTCAATCGTGTGTTAAAGTTCGATTTACAAACATTTACACGCAAGTACACCGACTCCGGCATGGTCGAAATCATGCGCTCTAAGGAAATGAGCTTTTGTTTAGACCGGTATTGTTTGTGTAATAGAAGGAAGCCTCATTGATTTTACACACATTCTAATACGTTACGTGACAGAAAGAGGTTTAGAGACACCATTTCTATTAGCCATGATCATACCAACTGAGCAATCTAATCATGAGTTATGACCTTATTCATATATCTTGTTTTCAGAATCTCTACCCATCATTCCTATTTCTATAGGGGATCTAATACCAAAATTGTTGACTTTGGGAGAAAAATTTCCGATTGAATTCTTTTACGACAGAATGTAGGTAAAATTTATAGCACACTCTCTTTCGGGCAGCAAATTTGATTGAAACGTCTACTTATCTGCAGACCGAAAGATTAATTTCGTAAACTCGTCTAATATATCGGTAATAAAACGGATCTCGGATGAAGAACAGCCTGAACGCATTTACACTTATCATTAGTAATTTATTGTGGTCGACGTAATTTCCGTGTACCGTGCAATACCATTAGAACACAACGAGCTCTGGAGCCGTGTGCCCACGCAGCACTTGCTGCTCATCCGAGGCTCCCGAGTATAAACCGGTATATCCCGGTAAAGCTGCGTCATTAGGGTCTCCTAAGCAGTGCTGCAATAGACGCTGAAGCTTCTGGCGCAGTAATGCGAAGCACACTTGTTATCGTCGATCCACTCGACTCTTTGTAATTAAAATGGTTGTCGCGCGAACATTACACACACACCTCTATCAACTAGTTTGCCGCATTGCACTAATGGCTAATTCAGCTTGTATAGTTGTGGTAATGTTCGCTACCAGTTTATACTACGCACGTATTTCATTTTAACGCTATTATGTCGAAAACAAACATTATGAGAAACGTTGCTGTAGTAGATTTGTGACATAAACTACTGTATACATATATTGTCTTTATTACTCAATTATAAAATCTGTATCAGCAATTCAGAAGAGGCACATTTAATTATACCACAAACTTCACAAGGCGTGTGTAACTTGGTATATTTTCTACTTTATTGTATTTGCAAATAACGATTCCTTTTTATCGTTACCCTATGCAGCTGGGCCAAATTTTTCGAAAAGCGAACATAGTGAGTGCCTTCCTAAAACTTAGAATTGTGCTCTTTAGTACAATAATGACTTAATCTCACAACATATACGTAGAGTACTCGCAAACACAATAAAGTTTTGGAAGGTGCATTGGAAATATTCTACGAATACCTATCGCTCAAGAGCATGCGCCATACAAGTGTATACAAAATTATGCATTGATAAATTTTAAGGGAATTGTCAGTATGATTCCACAAATTACATATTTTTTCATGTGTTTACTAAATTTGAGACAGTAAAAATACCCATTCAAGAGCATTAGCAATGAACGGCCACCTAACAGTGAATTTAAAAACAATATGAAAACGATTATGGTGAAAAGTAAATAAACTTTTTATAACATTCTGTTGACTGGTTGCTGTATTCAACCTATAATCCTTATATCTCATTTTCTTTGAAAGGTAACAGACGCAACAGCCAGCTCGACAGTTAATAGCCTAGTAATTGTCAGTATTGCGAACTAATAGTATGAGGGTTAACGTACACCTGCATTGTAGTCTTAGTTTTCAGTTATCACATCCGTATTCTAAATTTTCAACTTAATCGCTCGAATTAATGAAAATAGAAAATAAGCAGTTTTGTAGACGAGACACTGCGATTCGCCAGACCAATGAGTTAACGTGTGGCAGCAGTCGTTGCCATCGATTGCAAGGTAATGGACTCGGTTGCGATAAAACCGTTTTCCTCTAACCATCTCTTCAGCTATTTCTGTATCTACGATCTTCAGGTTCTGAGCTGACTTTAGTAACATGCTTAGCAACTTGATTAGATGCGAAAATAATGAGGAGTCTGCTGCTATATATGGAAATATTTCCCGCCGCCTTTTTCAATTTCAGTACAGCGTTATGAACATTGCAGGCAGTGTATTGAAATAGTGTTGCAGGCTGAACCTTTGCCAGATTTTAAACCACTATAATCTCACAGTCGCAGAAGATTTTTGGTGAGAATGCAATCTTCTCTTAGCCCCCTCGGATATTCTTCACTACAATACTGTTGTATTCTCATGACATACTTTTCTAGGACCTATGATTACTTAATTCTCAACGTATTAGTGTTTTTTCACTATATCGGTGACTTTCAGGTAGGTAATGAAAAAGACAAGTCCCATCTGAATACACACGACCACAGAAATCAACAAAGCTTAAACCAATTACAGGAATGGAAACATACAAAAGAAATGTGAATATAATAGCAGGTTAACTTGTCACAGTTTCAGTGCAGCAGATTCCAAGTGTAATTACTCAGTTAGTATTAATCAATTTCTCATCACGTTTATTGACTTTGTCCCGGAATTAGAAGGTTTTAACGTGTGTTCCTTCCCATCTGCCATCGAATATGTATTAAGCTATTCCAGACTGCTACACTTATCCTTACGATTCGATGCATTTAATTGTGCTTCCAATCGCGCTCAATCAATTCCGAAAGCGTAACTGTTCCTTGGTACGACTGGTTACTCACTTCTCAAGTTTGCACTCGTTGACGACTGTATTTCCGCCGTCTCTTCTTCTCTCTAGCCCCACGTCCGACCTGGATCACTGCCATCTTCAGAGTCTTCAGTCAAAATCGGACCGTATTTCCCATAACGCGAACTGTAATGTGTATCCCAGTCAATAAGGTAAGACTTCTCGATTGTCTTCCACAGAATTAGTAGTAAAGTTAGCCTTGGTTTCCGCAGACGTTATCCTTTTCCGCAAATTTTGGAAGGAACACTGATGCGCTACACTCTTGGCAACTCAGATATTCAGACTCTCGCAGCACGTGGTTTTCACAGTGGCTAGAAATCCGTCTGCAGTCCCTGGCGTATTGTTCAGCTGTTGCAGTCTTTGAGCTGCAAGATTCCTTATGTAAATGAAGAATACGGTTGTAAAATAAGCATTTTGTGTCGTTGCTGCTCCACGGTTCATAAGTATTAGAAGTGTATTATTCCAAAAGCATCGAGAGCTATTCGTAACATAACCTTTACTACCTGGTAAAACAATTGCCTTGGTGGCCAAAATAATTTAATTTATTGTTTACATAGTACATATTTCATCCATAATGGACGGCGTTATGGAGGCTGCGACTATTGATAAACAAATATCATTTTACTGCGTCAGTCACTTTCTTATTTTCCCCATCATTGTTTTCGACAGTTAGTACGTTCATCTTCAGGCGGAGAATTATTTGTTAAAATCCTGTTGTTGGTATAGAACACAGACACATTCTCACGGCAGGAAAGTGCAACCCATGTTACGTTTCGCATCTTTTTCGTGAAACTTTTTTCAGTTAGGGCATTGTTAAACAAAAACCCAATAATTTAGAAGTGTAAATTATGTCCATAAGAAAAAGAGGATAGAAAAGGAGCGTATTGGTGCTTTTGCACGTGCTGTTTTTCTTTACATTATACTAGAAAGAGCGTATTGGTGCTTTTTCACCTGCTTTTTTTCTTATATATTATACTAGAAAGAGCATGTTGGTGGTTTTGAACTAGCTTTTTTCTTTACATTGTACTGTCTCTTCACACAAAGAAATTGTACATGCCAAAGATACGCTTCTTACAATGAATACAAAGATCCATGTCACGACCAAAATTAATTTAGTAAGTTGTTACCGAATTTATACCATTGTTAATAATGAACGTCTTATGGATTTAAAGAACAAAAATGGTATAATCTTGTGTTCATGTTTTCTTCCTTTTACCCGGTTATATTTCTTGAGTTCATCCCTGTGCTGCCGAAATGGACTGAAACAATTCACATATATGCGCTGTAGGTGAATTACAATAGATCACATGTACGTGCTGCAGGTGACTTAAAACACGTGATAAATATACCAGGAATGAAAGAATAGCAACATCAAAAAGTAATTAATGTAAAGTACCAAAATTTCTGGAATACATTTGTCTAGGTAGTATACTTAAATGATTAACAATGCAGTATTATAGGTTAATGTAGGCGCGAGATAAGCCATTGCAATTGTGAAATTATGGTACATTAATAACAGATATAACCGTCAGAATGTTGAATGCAAGCATGAATTGTATTGTACAGGGCCCGGACGTCCGTCTGAGGGATTGAGTTTCATGCCTGTAGACTTCATCCATCAATAAAGGGACAGTTAATGATGTCTGTGGATGGCGCTGGAGATTTCGTCCACTGATGCCCTATTTGCGCTCTATTGGAGACAGATTTGGCGATCGAACAGACTAAGGTAACATGTCGACACTCTCTTGAGGACGTTGAGTTACAACAGCGGTACATGGAAGAGTGTTACGCTGTTCATAAATGACAGCGCAGCAAGTCGAATAATCAGACTGACGTACAATTTTGCAGTCAGAGTGCGTGGAATAATCACGGTAGTGCTCCTGCTTTCATATGAAATCGCACACCAGAGTGTAGCTCCAGGTGTAGATCTTCGACTAGCCCCCTCCTAACGAACACAGGGCCATCACTGCCACCGCAGCAGAAACAGTTTCTATTCGAAACCACAACAGCCTGCCGTCCAATGAGCTCTCGATTGGCACCACTGAAATCGCAATTGGTGGTAGTTTGAGGTCAGTGGCATGCACGCCATAGGTAATCTGTGTCAGAGCTATCTTAGACGTAGCCGATGAGCAAAAGTTCATTGTGTCGCTGTGGTGCCAACTGCTGCTCGGATTGTTGCTGCAGAGGCAGTACGATGCGGCAGAGTCGTACACCGAATACAATGGTCTTCCCCGTTGGTAGTGTCACGTGAGCGTCTAGAGCTCACTGTGAGCAGCCATGTACAGTGGCTATATTCCTCCTAAGTCTTTCGGCGATATTGCAGAAGCAATATCCTGCTTCTCGTAGCCGTTTTACATGACACCATTCAAACTCAGTTAGGGGTTGTTAATGATGTCTCTGTAGCCTTAGAGGCATTCTTGACTGCCATCAGTTAACCACGTCCAGTCTTGAAGGTAACTAACACTGATGATTGTTACAGGGTATATTTAAAACAAACATCATTTGCATTCTCTCAGTGTCACTACTAGCCCCTCTCTTACGCGAATCGCGTGAACTCTGAAAAGAAATCATCTTTCAGATGTAGAAACACGACTGCCAACTTTCATTTATGTCTCACAACTTTTTACCCGTCAGTGTATTGTACAGGTGGAACTTATTGGAGTATGCATAGAAGAGTTTCAATAAATTGCTGTTCACTGAAATGTGTTGGGAAACTAGATGTATCTGGTCGCGCTTTGCTGTGATTAAATCTGCTTAAATGGGAAAGAAAGAAGAGGGAAAGCACTCGTTTCTAATGTGTATGCGAATTGCATACATGTCTTTATCTCCTTCTCCCCCATTCCCCGACCGTCCCTTCCATCTCCTCCCTCCCTCTCCCACTCCATCTCCTCCTGATCCCCCCGTGTCTGTCCCTCTATCATTTTCATTTTCTACGTCCATGTCATCCCATCTTTCTGTCAATCTCCTCTGCAACCCCCCCCCCCCCCCCTCCGCTAACTCTAACATTGAACCTTGCTTATTGTTATTGCAAATTCATATTCTGTAGTGGTATTCTAATCATAAACCAGTAATCCATGGGTACAATTTGCTTGTTTGTTAACAACTTCTTAATATTGTATACTTCAAACATGTATTTCTGTATTCAAAAATACATAATACATATACGTCGAAAGGTGTAAAATTTGATGTAGATCGGAAAGGTACAGTTGAAGCTTTTGGAAAGAATGCCTTCCCTCTGCATATTACATATGTATATTAATATATTATATGTATTAAAATGTACACATACACTCCTGGAAATGGAAAAAAGAACACATTGATACCGGTGTGTCAGACCCACCATACTTGCTCCGGACACTGCGAGAGGGCTGTACAAGCAATGATCACACGCACGGCACAGTAGACAGACCAGGAACCGCGGTGTTGGTCGTCGAATGGCGCTAGCTGCGCAGCATTTGTGCACCGCCGCCGTCAGTGTCAGCCAGTTTGCCGTGGCATACGGAGCTCCATCGCAGTCTTTAACACTGGTAGCATGCCGCGACAGCGTGGACGTGAACCGTATGTGCAGTTGACGGACTTTGAGCGAGGGCGTATAGTGGGCATGCGGGAGGCCGGGTGGACGTACCGCCGAATTGCTCAACACGTGGGGCGTGAGGTCTCCACAATACATCGATGTTGTCGCCAGTGGTCGGCGGAAGGTGCACGTGCCCGTCGACCTGGGACCGGACCGCAGCGACGCACGGATGCACGCCAAGACCGTAGGATCCTACGCAGTGCCGTAGGGGACCGCACCGCCACTTCCCAGCAAATTAGGGACACTGTTGCTCCTGGGGTATCGGCGAGGACTATTCGCAACCGTCTCCATGAAGCTGGGCTACGGTCCCGCACACCGTTAGGCCGTCTTCCGCTCACGCCCCAACTTCGTGCAGCCCGCCTCCAGTGGTGTCGCGACAGGCGTGAATGGAGGGACGAATGGAGACGTGTCGTCTTCAGCGATGAGAGTCGCTTCTGCCTTGGTGCCAATGATGGTCGTATGCGTGTTTGGCGCTGTGCAGGTGAGCGCCACAATCAGGACTGCATACGACCGAGGCACACAGGGCCAACATCCGGCATCATGGTGTGGGGAGCGATCTCATACACTGGCCGTACACCACTGGTGATCGTCGAGGGGACACTGAATAGTGCACGGTACATCCAAACCGTCATCGAACCCATCGTTCTACCATTCCTAGACCGGCAAGGGAACTTGCTGTTCCAACAGGACAATGCACGTCCGCATGTATCCCGTGCCACCCAACGTGCTCTAGAAGGTGTAAGTCAACTACCCTGGCCAGCAAGATCTCCGGATCTGTCCCCCATTGAGCATGTTTGGGATTGGATGAAGCGTCGTCTCACGCGGTCTGCACGTCCAGCACGAACGCTGGTCCAACTGAGGCGCCAGGTGGAAATGGCATGGCAAGCCGTTCCACAGGACTACATCCAGCATCTCTACGATCGTCTCCATGGGAGAATAGCAGCCTGCATTGCTGCGAAAGGTGGATATACACTGTACTAGTGCCGACATTGTGCATGCTCTGTTGCCTGTGTCTATGTGCCTGTGGTTCTGTCAGTGTGATCATGTGATGTATCTGACCCCAGGAATGTGTCAATAAAGTTTCCCCTTCCTGGGACAATGAATTCACGGTGTTCTTATTTCAATTTCCAGGAGTGTAATTAAAATTGGATACCTGAAAACACGCTCGTAAGAGAATTCAATTTTGTGTCAAAATTTCAATGCAGTCGGTCAAGAAAAAGATTTTGAACGAACCAAGATTTACATTTTTATAACGTTTCCTCTGTATTACATTTTTATGTGTGTAGAAGACTGTGAAAATGTTTCAGTCTCCTTAGCATCGTATCTTGAAAAAGTAGGCGGGGCCTATTTCAACATTGTCGTTGAGGAGATTTGACCCAAGCTTCTTTCTATGGATATAAATTTCTGGTTATCATACAGAGACGTCTCAGTCCTCTGTTCCTTGTGTTTAGTATCTTAAAAATGCATTATACATAGTAACATAGTAAAATAGATGACTGGTACTATTTGTTTGGGAAGCTATGGCAGATTTGTGTTGTGTGTCGCACCAGAAGGCATTGATCTTGAATAGTGTCAGGGGTGCTGACTCTATTAATTGTCAGGATGGTCGTCTCTAGTCCAAGGTGACATGTGTAGGGCAGTGTCTTGTGCAGTACCAGCAACATGATGGTCATAAACTCAGAAGAGCTTACAATGGTACGAAAATTACTGGGTAGTAGAATAAAAATTGCGGTATGAAGCGTTGTACCCTGCCAGACGAAGCCAAATCGCGTTGCTTGTGAGCTGTTGTTTTGACGTCACTCTTATTTACAATGTAAGTGACGTTTATTTAATTTCAGTCCCTGTAACGTCATGTACAAGTGGCCCTCAGAACATCAGATCTCGTTAATGGTCTCTGTTCATTGCTAGCATCGATGAAATTTAGTGAATAATTGAAACTGTACTTTGCTAATTTTGCTAGACTCGGCCCAATTATGTGCGTTGTTCAACGTATTTCGTTGCCACTTCGCTCAGTTGAGTAATATCGAAATGCAACACACAATATTCGTACTTGATTTAATACTGTTGATAAATAATAAGTAATAAATATTTTCGCACATGTTCCTACATCAAATATTTAATTCGGATACGGCACAAAGTAAACTGCAAATACTATTTGGTCCTCGAACCACAGCTTATTAAGCGGTTCAATCCTAGGAAGAAGACTGCCCTACTTCTCGTACACACTCGCGCTTCCTACCTTATACATGCTTCTGCGGTGCTCCAGTCAATGGTGTAACAGTAGGCAACCTCATCATGACCCGACGAGAGCGTTGATCACATAACGTGAGTATTCCCTATAAATAATTTATTGATTCTACGAAGATTAGTTGCCAGTTCTGAAAGAGAAAATTTTGTTCCAAGTTTCGGAAAGGAATGTGAGCGTATTGTTATTCAGATTCGAATTATTTTTAGCAAACTTTAGATGAATTTACTGTCTTCTTGTTTGACTGAATACGTACCAACCTGAATGAAATTTTATTTCTTTTTAAGTTCCGGTGCAAGATGGAAAAGTGAATTGAAATTTTAATGTTCTTAGCCCATTTACTACTAACGCATTATTATTGTTGACCAAAATGCACTGAATTGATTTTAACTTTATGCAACTTTTTGGAGTAACTTTTACAGTTAAGTGAAAGAGAGTTTTAAACTACTGGCCCCATAGAAGGACAACCATATTGTCCTTGCACTAACAGTACAAGGAGTATATAACATCGTAATGTAACCATGTATAAGACAAATTTTCACCTTTATACTGTGCTACAAACAAATTTGAACAATAATTATAATATTTAAATTTAATTTACTTTTGCAAAGAAGAATACTGTCTAAGGTACAATAACCTTGCAACAATTCCAATAAGTTGTTCTGTGTTACTACTAATATGATCACAAATTGAAATTTTTGACTAACGGTTTGCTGAGCGGATTCGAATCTTACATAGGAAGAGTTTTCTGCCTTGTTATAGTCGTTAGAAGTTGTGACGCCCTATTTATGACGGAATGCCAGCTTGATCATGTCACGTCTTTGCACTGGCAACCATTGTTATAGGTACCCCTTTGTGCCTTTCGACGCCATTACGCCCTTGTTAGGTGCATGCCAGTTCCCCATCAATGCAGTTGCTATTCTTGCAGTCCAATCATTTACGTTACGGAAAGGACTTTTGCTATTATCCAACCCGGCCATCTTAAGTCTGGATATCAGTCACATTTAAATAAGCACTTTCCACATCGTTAAATAAGAGCAGATTTCACTGGCATTCACACACATGCGTCTACCAGAATGGCTCTCCTGCATCTGAACACGGCTTCCGGTCCCTACCTTTGTTCATGCTTTTTGCACACTGTCCTGGCACGTGAAACGCCACTCACTCGTAATGATAGTGTCTTATTGTATGAATTTTAAAACTAAGAATGCTCCAGTATATTACATTTTCATCAAAACAGTGGCTGAATCATGTAATATGATTGACAAAAACTGTATTTAGCACATGGACACTATGACATAAAATACACCTTACATTTAAGTGTCATGTCTTGCGCTGGTGTGAGCATTTGGACAGTGCGAAAAACCTCTCGCAACCCAGTCACATATTATGAAAAATTCATTACTCAAAGCCAGGTTACATAACAAGCTCAATTAGCAAATATATTCATTGCTCAGTAAGATGCTCGTGCAATAGATGATGACGGCAACAGTTTCCCCTAGCGGAAATAACATTCCACCAAGTTCCACAGTTCGTTGTCCAAGGTCAATTTTGGCATAATGTTGATGCAAGAAATCTACTCCTTGGATCATGTGGTAGCCTCGCTCACCCATGGTACTACCTCCATGCATGCATTAAATCGGAATTTCCCTATGCGAAAGTCAACTGTGACTGTACTGACTGCCAGGCAGCGGCCTGTTCACAGTAGTCACATGCAGACACAATGAAGGAATGCTGCGCAGCGAAGTGGTAGCTGCTGCCAGCATCCTTGGAGACCTGCGCTTGACGTCAGATGTTGGCCGGCATCAGAAGTGCAAGTGCTGGAAAGCCAATCACTCAGCTGGTCGCTCTGATACATGGCATTCTGGCACACATATTCTGAATCCAAGACCCCTTGGAGAAAGCCTGAGACTGGATGAAGTTATCCTTGACGTTCCCCGTTTTCATTCCTCCAACTTGCGGCCCGAAATCATCGTTTCTGGCAATGGCTAATAGAGCATCAGCTAGTGGACGAAGTGGCTATATGGAGACAATGTGGACTGGTCTCCATGTGGCCACTGAATAGTGTATGTCTAAGCTTTGGCAGTAGCCGAGGGAAAGATACTGCTAGGCTACAAGAAGCGAGTGGAAGGTACAATTGTGCACTTTGCAGTTACATAAGTCATAGATTAACTAATGTTATTCTTGTTCACCATTTATGTCAATGACAATTACAGTAAATAGAATACAAGGGAAGGACTAAGCTGTTATGAGCCCCAGTGTACAAGAAAATTATTTTTCCATGCTGGTTTGGAACCAACCTGACTCACCAATCGTGAGCACCTTAAATAGAAAGCAGCCTACTGCATTAAATTACATAAGTAATGTATAATGCGTGTTTGTCATAACACAGTTACATTCGATGTTCTGTAATCTAAATTATATATATAGTTGTAATAGCTGGTCCTCACATAACGATGATACGTGATGCAATAGACTAAATTTTTGCTGGTCGCAACTAATGGCCAAATTTTTCCTTGCACAGTATCGAACTACTTATGTCACTTGACCGATGATGGTAATATCAAGTAATAAAGAAAAAGAAGTTGTTCTGTTCTGATTTCAGTAGGTTACGTATCCACTGTTACATGTTATTGCAGTTTACCCTGCTTGAATTTTATGCATTTGATCTCACGATGGGAGCTATTCGTTTACGTTTTGTGTAACAGTGGTGATGTATATGGTAATTTGTTGCCATTTTGCTGTAAGACAGCGGTATCTTGAGCAATTTGCTGAAATTTTTCTGTAACATGTCGATGTTTGGAGCAATTTGTTATAATTTTGCTATAAAAGAGGCCACTTACTACGATTCTGTGTAACAATGGTGCTGTACAGGGAAATATGGTTCAATTTTGCTAATAACATAGTGATGCATGAGGAGTGTGTTACAGTTTTTTTTTTCTCATGGCAATATATGTGGCAGAATTTATTACAGTGTAGTGTAACAGTCGCACATTATGTAAAAATTCGTTACAATTTTGTGTAACAACAGCAATTTATGGGGCTATTTGTTGCGATTACTTGTAACAATGATGAAGAATGGTATAATTTGTTACAATTTTTTTTCATGCTGGGGTTACTATTTTAAACCCATTAGCTGACACTAACTGTCAGTTTATGTCACATACACAGTCAGCTTCTGCTGTTAGACTACAAATTTAAGATCCAATAGCTCACATCCACAGTTAAGGTGTGGCACACATACACTGTCAGCATGTGGTCACAGTAATATTTTAGATCCAGTACCTGACATTAACTTTCAGTACATTATTTTGCTTAATAGTTGGCTAAAATCGTATATTTTTAGTAATGGCACTCACTTTTATTGAGAGGTAACTGGAGCCACCGTATCAACAGTCCATAATTGCCCCACAGTAGTACTTAGCGTAAAGGCAATCACAATATCAACTGGCCATCATCCACACCATAGTAGCTAGGGTAATTGCAGTCATATTGTCAACTGATAATCATTGCTCATATAATATCTGAGTAACAACACTAACCATTTGTGAACGTACCATATTGTCCCACAATGGTACATAGGATACGTATAGTCACAGTAACTGTTAACATAAATGCTGCATCCAGTGTTTTACTGATTCCAGTACAAGAAAGGGATGCTCTGATCACCATATATACTGTAGTCGAACCTTCAAACTACACTGTGAGCGTTGTACACAAAATGTTTCTTAATCACTGTACAAACGGAAGCACCATATAGAGAGGCCTCAACTGTCACATAATTTGTGCCTTGATTGTGAGAGTTTTATAGGTACTGTAACATTTTAGCTAAACTAACAAGAGGTTTTTGACATATAGTCTGGTCATCATTGTCCCAATTTGTCAAAAACGTTATGTAACAATTTTGGTGTAAAGAGTAATTTCATACTGTGTAGCTATATCACAGCAATGTATAGGACAATTTCTTGATGTTCATGTAAGGGACACTTCGATATAATTTCCCTATAGCACATCTATTGGGGCGTTATTTGTTACAATTTTGCTGTAACATTTGGATGTATGGGATAATTCGTTAGAAATTTGCACAAACAGGGTGATATAAGGTGGTAAATTGTCATGTGGTTTTCACTGTTCAGTAGCATGAATTAGAATTATCAGCAGAAGATGACAGATGGATTGCATTGTAAAATAATCAGTATAATGTTTGTGCAACTTAAAATCAGGGGAAAGTGGGAGGTAGCGTTGCTCACGTCCATAGGTTTAACCTTAAAATACCCTACACGTGCCTCCAGGGTGGTGCTAACTGAGCAACAGTGATTACAGGCAGCCAGGCTATCCATAGGATCTCCTGGCAATGACATACCAACTAAATAGCAGAAGCAGTTCTTTTCAGAGCTCATTAACAAGAAACATTGGACCAACTATCCGACTCCTTCAACGAATATCGAAAGCATTAGCAGGGCAAAATTTGACTACCTGTCAAAATCTTTGCTGGACAAGAATTTCGATGTCGTCGCCATTCAGTAACTCGTGTTTCCAGTGAAGAAATATTCCGCAGAAAAGGTCTAATTCCTGGATAATCTGCGCTTGGTGTAACTTACCACGAGGTGTATGGAATTGCTACGTATGTCCGTAACGACATAAACGAAGCTTCACTGATTTCTGTAAGTGTGGAGGCAGATATACATACAGCTGTCATACAATTGCACGGTATTAATATTACAAATGTTTAAAAATCTCCCAAAACAACATGGCCAGATTTTGTTCTACACACAGCAGATCGTCCTGTAACTTACATAGGAGACTTCAATAGTCACCACGAACTTTGGAAGTACTGTCAAAATGACGAAAATGGGAGCATACTTGCAGAATGAATTGAAGAGAATAATATTCATCTAGTGTTTGATGCCAAAGATCAAAGCACATTCAGGTCAGCTGCTTGGGACAAGGATTCAAATCCTGACTTATGCATTGTTAGCTGTAACGAAAGTGTCTTTCTCATCAACGCCATAAGGAAAGTGATAGATGCCTTTCCTCACAGCCAACACAGACCTGTAATAATACAAACAGGCTGCACGGTTCCTGCCATACGATTAACTCCGCATTCTTGATGGAATTTCCAGAAAACTGACTGGACGAAGTTTTCAGCGGAACTGGATAAGACCATTCGCTGGATACCACCATCACATAAGAACTATCAACGCTTCATTTGTGCAGTAACAGCAACAGCTAAGAAGTGTATGCCAAGAGGATACCGAATAGAATATGTTCCAGGATGGAATGATGAAAATGAAACACTGTACGAACATTACCAGCAAAATGGTGACCCAGAGATAGCTACGGAACTCTTGTCCAGCTTGGACATGTCTCGGAGGCAGAAATGGGCAGAAACGGTCGAAAATAAGGACTTTACTCACTCGAGCAGGAAAGCATGGAGTCTTCTGAGAAAACTGGGAGGAAGTGCACCAGCATGCAGAAAAAATTCCAAAGTAACACCAGACGAAATTGCTTCCCACATCATTACTACCTCAAGAGTGCCTCTTGACAAGAAACATACAAGACATATCAGATGACAGCTTCGTGACCCGGAAATGATGGCACCACCATCATCTGAGTATACCCATCCCTTCACAGTTTCAGACATTGACTCCAGACTGAAGGACCTCAAACCTCTTAAGACGCCTGGATTCGATGGTATCCATCCAGAATTCCTTATCAATGTGCGAAGAAAAGCTAAGAAATGGCTTGCAGAATTCTTCACTGACATCCTGCTGACTGGTCAACTTCCATTGAAGTTGAAAAATGCGTACATGTTATCTGTTCTGAAACCTGGCAAAGCCAGCAACGTGTCAGAAAACTATCGCCTCCTGGCCCTACTTAGCTGCTGCTACAAGCTTTATGAAAGGCTAGTATATAACAGAATAAATAGCGCTATCCTAGAGAACGTTCCAGTTGATCAGGCAGGCTCCAGACCAGGGCGCAGCTGCTGCGACCAAGTATTGTCTCTCACATCCTTCATAGAGCCAGGATATCAAATGAAGCAGAAAACATCTGTGGCGATCTAACAGCCACCTTCGACACTGTGTGGAGGGCAGGCCTTATCTACAAATTTCTCCACATCGTACCCTGCAGAACAATGGCTCGACTGATTAACAGCAAGCTAAGCGATCGGAAGTTCCAGGTAATCACTGGAAGCAAAATATGTAAGGAGAGGAAGCCGAACAAAGGATTGCCTCAAGGATCAGTTCTCTCACTGTTACTGTTCAACCTACATCTATCTGATCTACCTTACACTTCGTATAGAAAATACTGCTATGCCAATGACCTGGCTCTAGCCGAATGACACTAAGAAATGAAGACAACAGAATAGATTCTAAAAAATGACCTGTCTGCATTAGATAATAACTTCAAAATCAGGAGACTAAAACCCAGTGTGAGTAAACCAGAAGTGTGTTGCTTCCATTTAAATGATCGGTAGGCGACTGTAAAACTGGAAGTAAGTTTCAGAGGCAGAAACCTTCGTCATAATTGCAACCTAAAATATCTTGGTGTCTTCCTGGACCGTACACTATGCTTCAAACAACGCCTTCTTAACTTAGCTCGAAAGTTGATGACTCGAAACAACATCTTCCATAAGCTATGCAGAACTACCTGGGGATCTTCAGCAACCACATTGCGAGTTCCAGCTCTGGGCTCGGTTTACTCAAGTGCTGAGTATTGTCCACCTGTTTGGGTGAACAGTCATCATACAAGGCTTGTTGACTCCCAGCTGAATACGACAATGCGCATAATATCTGGCGCAATAAGATCTAGTCCAGTTTATTGGCTTCCAGTTAACCAATATAATGCCTCCTGATCTACGCAGATGTTCTGCCATTATGAGAGAATTCCACAAGATCTCCAGGAATTCTAACCTGCCCATGCACAGCGACCTGACACTTTAGAATCGTAAGAGACTGAAATCACGCCATCCAACTCTGAGCCATGCTGCTGACGTTGTTGCTAAGGATTTCAAACCTCGTGAAGAATGGAAAGGTCGGCGGGAAGCAGTGACAGACGTGTGCCTGCATAACATCTTCTCAGGTGCTAAGTTTCCAAGTGGATTCGACCTACCAACTCCAGATGCAGTGCGCTGGATTGAAGGACTGGATATTCAGTTATAAAGACAAACTTAAGTTTCTTGGGTGTCAATATGTAAATATGTATATGTAATTTAATTTTATGATACGTCTCTATTAGCCATACTCTAAATAATAATAAATAAATAATAATAGTGGAAAGTGAGTAGTCGAAAGCCTAGGAGCAACCTTTGCTTCTTACCTACACGAATGTATATGTGCTATTTGATCCGTGTCATGTTCGAATATTTTCAACTGGAGGACCACATACGTTAGCATTATCTGCTGGAAATTATTAACATTCTGTATGTGTAAGATTTAGTTAATACACTAGCATTGTGATTACTATAAAATTTGACTGATTTTAATATATATTTCAAACCAACTAAGACAACTTAGACATGGAAATAACATTGTTTTCTTTGGCAAAAAGTCAAATTATTCCAACTGACAAGCACATTTTAATCTGTACGTTACAGTGCCATTAGTGCCGATTGTGTTATTCTCAAGAAAACGTGTGTGAAATCTTATGGGACGTAACTGCTAAGGTTATCAGTCCCTGAACTTACACACTACTTAACCTAAACTATCCTAAGGACAAACACACACACACACGCATGCCCGAGGGAGGACTCGAACCTCCGCCGGGTCCATCCGCACAGTCCATGACTGCAGCGCCCTAGACCGCTCGGCTAATCCAGGGCGGCATGTGTTATGTAACTTTTAAAATAAATATTAACATATTTTGCGGAAAATATAGATAATGTTATGTTTCTTTAAGGTCTGCCGTGCGGTCGGATACGGGCGCGTAGCGCCCGGACGTGGCTCCACTGGCGTGGAGGTGTGGGAAGCGCGCGGTCTGAACGCGAGCCCCGATCACCAGTCTATGTGCCACCACCGCCGGCGTCGGGGCGCTGCAGGTGAGGAAGAGGCGCGTCTGCGCTATGTAGTCTCAGCTCTTCGGACATTTCCGTAAACGTTGCTACGAACAAACCAACGGCGTTGCGGTCAGTATGTTTATTAGGATAATTATTATTTGGCCTTTTGTAAATTTTGCGTATTATATCCTAGGCTACTCTACAGTTTGGTCCCATTCCGTCTAAAAATTAGCAGTGTGATATTTTGGTTCACTATATTAACTGAAAGGATTCCCCTATACCCACAAAATCCGAAAATTTAGAAAAAATCGACTTCGCATAATATTACTTCTTCACGACAGATTAATCCATTATCCAGTGTAATCACGTTGTTTACTTCAGTCTCCTTAATCGAGTGCACTGTCATTCACAGATCGTATTTTTCTATGAGGTTATGGGTTAGTCATTCCAAGATCGGTAGAGAGAGAAGGCAGACCCATCCAGCGTGCTCCTTTTTACAACCCAAAGCTGTCCACCCCATCTGTGTTTCAGTTTCGAGGGAACATAGAAATCATAGCGAACACAATGTCTCCATCTTCAGTTCGTTGATAGGAGATAATTTATTTGCTGTACTAATACTCGCGTAAAATAAATGAAAACAAACTCAATCTCCCAAATAATGTTTTACCGCTTGCTTTTACAATTTGTAATATGTAATTTAATTTTAAGACAAAGTGTGTACCTAGTTGTGAGAGAAGTGATATTGTGTTGGGAAAACCTCCGTTCAGACACAGGAGCTGAAAAACTGCATATCGAAGATACAAATTTTGAATAAATATTGGTGTTGTTTATAAAAACATGCTGAGTTTTAAAAGTAACTGTCATCTGCCATGGTGAAGGATTATCTTGTTCGTTACTTACCTTGGTCATAGGGGCTATGTACGATGTAAGTGGAATTGAAGAAACTACTTATCATTTGGACTGTGCCGATTCACAGATATTACGTGGAACAAGATGAGGAAAGAGACAAAAAGAAATGCTTTACAAAACATTGACTGTGCCTTTACTGCTTTATAGGAAGTTACCGATATGTAACTTAATCGAGGAAGTCGAAGAATACAGGAAGACGTGGAGGCAAGATCGTAAACGTAAGCAACAAACCGTAACTCCAATATTTATATACAAGTGAAAGCTCTCAGAAAAGAGGTGCAGTGAAAGACCGAGATAAAAATGATGTTTTCAGTGTACTGATTAAGATTGCAACGTCGTCCGGCAACCGATAGCGTAGTGGAACAGCTACCGCAGCGCCGTATGTGTCTACCCTTTAATGTGGAATGGTCAGAGCCAGATAGCTGTGTGGTGCAAACGTATGAAGTAATCAGGCAGCCATGCCAAAGAGACGCACTAGGGCTTCCTACCGAGAAATGAGCGTTTCTGAAAGTGGTCGAATTGTGGTCTTCCGAGTATCCGGGTGGTCCTTTCGGAGAAATGCGACACAAGTTGGACGCGCTGCGTCAAGTGTACAGCGATGGTGGTATCAGAGCTCATCTGAGCGTTCTCATACACGCAGACGAGATTCTGGACGTTATAAAAGCACATTTGCATGCCGTGCGTGAGTTTCCTCGGAAACGCGAAATCTTAATTAAATAATTAATCTCTGACAAATAAATATAGCCTATGGCACAGAACTGCAGCGCTATGCCGCTGATAAAACAAAATACAATTATGACACTCTTATGTTTGATTATGAAGAAAGAGTTCGAGGAGAATAGCTGAGGCTGGAAGCACGTATATTTTATTAACTGGCACACCGCCTTATTAGATGTTATATAAGAACACTGCAAGTTGCATTCTTACTAGGCATTCGATTCTGTAAAGAATTTATATTTATGAAAGTAAGTAGAATTATTTAACTGTAGGCTTATTGGTTGAATATATCTGATTTAACTAACTGTGTAAACTTTTTATGTTTAGTAGACAGTCACCTCTGTACGACGTATTGACATGGCTGACAAATTATTCTGATATTGAGATTTAGATTTGAGTCCGCACCTACCGCTGCAGTCTTTGGAAACGATTTAAATACGAAGGTCGATTATTTGAATCACATTTCACGGTCAACTACGAATAACATTGCATTTACGAAAAAGCCATTGTCAAGCGTTTGATACCAAATAATTAAACGTCCATGTTCCAGATAAGCAAATATTAATTACATCCAATCACTATCATACATATACAATAACTAATATTTTATTTTATTTTATTTATTTTTTATTTGTTATATAACGTCTACGGATCATAGACGCCTGCAACGATTATCGTATTCTAAGGACAGCAGTGATAGATTATACAGCTACCACAACACCGATAAGAGGGCTTGTAAGCCCGGACTTGTGGGCACGAACTGCTGCGAACTATTTATTAGCAGCGGGAGTTTGAGCACCTCTAGGCCGACTTCCACTCACGCCACAGTATCGACTTTCACGGCTTAACTGGTGCAGTCGGCGGATCTCTTGGCAGATAGATTGGCGCGCATTGGTCTTTACCAATGAAAGTTGATTCTGCCTGCACGCAAATGATGATCGTTTGCGCTTACGACGTAGACCTGAGTACATTCGTCAGGTCACACTGGTGTCACCCCAGGCCTTATGGTATGGGGTGTGATAAGCTACGGCCCTCGTTCACCTTTGGTGTTTCTGGAGGGGACGGTAACCAGTACTCGGTGTCTGCAAAATGTTGGTAGGCTCGTTTTTTTGCTGTTCTTGCATCAGGAAGATGTGTTGTTCCAACAGGATAACGCTCTCCCGCACCCTGCGTGTGAAACTCAACATGCTCTGCAACACGTGCAGCAACTTTCCTGCCCAGCATGATCTCCGGACTTGTCTCCAACCGAACACGAGCGAGGGACGACGGGACGAGAAGGGCGTCACGTCACCTAACAACTCTTAAGGAACTACGTGAACAGGTCGAACAGGCGTGGCATAACGTATCCCTGGACAGTATTCGGCATTTGTACGATCGGCTGGATGCCAGAGTCAGCCGCGAGAGGAGGCTACACCACGTATTAATATAGACTTTTTAACATGAGTCGATACCCGGTACCTTAGAATCACTTGTGCTACTAATCTATAAACGTACTTATTTCATGCACTGAAAATGCACTGTTGTAACAATGAATATTGAGTGAAATGGAAAACTCCAAATGTTGTAGTAATTTCCCCCAGTATATATCCGTCGCCAACGGCCTTGCCGCAGTGGTACCATCGGTTCCCGTCAGATCACCGAAGTTAAGCGCTGTCGGGCTCATCTAGCACTTGGATGGGTGACCTTCCGGTCTGCCCAGCGCTGTTGGAAATCGGGGTGCACTTAGCCCTTGTGAGGCAAACTGAGGAGCTACTTGACTGAAAAGTAGCAGCTCCGGTCTCGGAAACATACGTCCGGGAGAGCGGTGTGCTGACCACATGCCCCTCAGTATCCGCATCCACTTACACCTTGAAACACGTATGTATTCATTACCAGCGACGGCGAGGCATGACAGAACCTCTGACCAGAGAGTTGTTTATCGTTGCTAGTCTGCGCTTGACCGCGCGAGTGATCAGTTGTACTCTGTTTGTAGTAATAGTCAGTCGGATACGGTAGTAGCGAGTGGACAGTTGTACAGAGCAGAAATCGGCATACGTCGGCGGCGTGCTCTTCTCGCGACTCTGGTCACGATTCGGGACCATATGTATTGTTGTAGAAGGTAAAGACGCAGCATTGCGCACATCTAATAATGTATGTTAATTGTAATTAATTTGTTCAAAAAAAGTTCCCCAATAATAATTTTCTATACAGTAACTCTTTTAAAGAAAAACATTCATTTCAATTTAAAGAATATTTCCTATGCATTTCCTCCAAGAATCAAAATTAAATATACGCCAGCATTGCACGAAGCTGTGTCGATAGATAAGAGCAGATATAGATGCAGTTTTTATTCAGGTAAGAATTTTGCTATTGTTATCCAGAATACAGGGCCGAAGGTCAGCGCTGCTGCCCTTATAAATTTTATCAGGTTTAATTATTTCACAGGGCCGAAGGTCAGCGCTGCTGCCCTTATAAAATTTACCAGATATTATTATTTCTGCTGAGAGGTTCCATTTGGGTCATGGTTCACTATTTAATTAATATTGTTGTTGGTTTATGGCTCCATTTTCATTATTTTCATTTATCAATATTCGTGTTGGGGAGGTTACGCTTGGCTCCATTTCAAATTATCGTTTAATTAATTTTTGCGGTGAGGTTACAACCTATGAGCTGAGGATGACATGCCGGCCGGTTGGTACCATTGGGTATTCATGGCCTGTTCAGGAGGAGTTCAGATTTAGTTTTTACGTTCAGTATATACGTCTACCCTACTCCACCAATTTTCGCAGACGTATAGCGAAGGCGCGGCGCTTGCGCTTATTATTATTACTGTCACCAGTTGCTCACAATGTGAATGTGATGTAAAGCAATTCTGGTCTGACAATACCGCCTGTGATATTTCATCTGGAATTATTACGGCAAAGGTCCTTACTATAGGGGTCTATGTCCTTGGGAATCATTGGAGTTCCCTTGTGCAGCTCAGGTTTTACCTTTTCCCTCCTACAAAATATCGGAGGTATCTCGACTGGTAAGTATGCAAGGCATACAGCGTTTTCCGAAAGGCCGATCGTCGATCACAAAATTTTCTATTAAATAAGCCTGTAAATATTTAGAATGGAAGGTTAGCTGTCATTTTGGTACCATATGGATTAGCTTACGTCAAATGCGATGTATTGTAACAAGTATGTGAGCATCTTTGTTAGAGTGTGTGGCTACTTGTACCCGTTTAGAGCTCCATCAACAAAACAGGGAATCATGGTGCGAATCCTGAAGTGCCAGGACTACAGTTTGACACACCTACATCGTTGTTTATCCACACGTATCATCCAGTGTCGCAGGACTTGTTGGATGGAATTAACAGTATAATGAACACGTACTACGGATGAGAGTAAACCGAAGAAATACGAAAATAATGAAGACTAGCACAAAAGAAATTAGTCACAAACTTAAACGTCAAAATACGAGACCAATAAGTCAACGAAATTAAGGAATTCTGCGCCTTTGGATATAAAAATCGGACTAGCCTAGGCAAAAATGGCATTTCTGGCCAAAAGAAGTCTCTTAGTATCTAATATTTAACATCTGCCTTAATTTAAGGAATAAATTTCTGTGAATATACACCTGACGCACAATACTCTATGATAAAGAAAACCAGAAAGAAAAAGAATATAAGCGTTTCAGATGTGCTACTATGGATGGGTGAGACAAGGTTGTAGACTCTGCCCAATGTTATTCAATCTGTATATTGAGCAAGCAGTAAAGGAAACAAAAGAAAAATTCGGAGTAGTAATTAAAATCCATGGGGAGGAAGTAAAAACTTTGAGGTTCGCCGATGACATTGTACTTCTGTCAGAAACAGCAAAGGACTTGGAAGAGCAGTTGAACGGAATGACCAGTGTCTTGAAAGGAGAATATAAGATTAACATCAACAAAGGCAAATCGTGGATAATGGAATGTAGTCGAATTAAGTCGGGTGATGCTTAGGAAATTAAATTAGGAAATGAGACACCTAAAGTAGTATATGAGTTTTGCTGTTTGGGGAGGAAAATAACTGATGATGGTCGAAGTAGAGAGGATATGAAATGTAGACTGGCAACGGCAAGGAAAGGTTTCCTGAAGAAGAGAATTTTGTTAACATCGGGTATAGATTTAAGTGTCAGGAAGTCGTTTCTGAAAGTATTTGTATGGATTGTAGCTATGTATGGAAGAGAAACATGGACGATAAATAGTTTTGACAAAAAGAGAATAGTGGAGCTACAGAAGAATGCTGAAGGTTAGATGGGTAAATCACATAACTAATGAGGAGGTATTGAACAGAATTGGCGAGAAGAGGAGTTTGTGGCACCACTTGACAATAAGAAGGGACCGGTTGGTAGGACATGTTCTGAGGCATCAAGGGATCCCAAATTTAGCATTGGAAGGCAGCAGGGAATTTAAAAATCGTAGAGGGAGACCAAGAGATGAATACACTAAGCAGATTCAGGAGGATGTAGGTTGCAGTAAGTACTGGGAGATGAAGAAGCTAGCACAGGATAGAGTAGCATGGAGAGCTGCCTCAAACCTGTCTCAGGACTGAAGACCACAACAACAACAAACTATGGAAGAGTGTTGAAAATTAAGTGGACTAATAAGACAAGCAATGAGATGCAAGTCTGCAGAATCATCTAGGACAGTCACGAGGAAAACATTGACAAGAAGGAGAGGAAGTGTGATTGGAGACGTTTACAGAGATCAAAGAATAACTTCCATTGCTCTTGACGGAGCTGAAGGGAATAAAAACTGTAGGGGGACACAGAGAGTGGCTTACACATATCCAGTAACTCAAGACGTTTGATGCAACCGGTACTCTGAGATGAAGAGGTTGGCACAGGAAAGGAATTCGTGGAGGGTCGCCTCAAACATGTCAGAGGACTGGAAAAAAATTCGGCTAGCATAGAGTTTCTACTAACGAGTAGTGTATATTGAAATGTTGGTGGTAAGTGAAGGGTGTCTCACCCTTAAACAATATATTAACGTAGAGACACCCATAATTTATGAATTTCCATAGACACCTCCCGGATGTCTTTAACCTTTTCTCAAAGTTACAGTTACAACGCAGCTGATGGAGCGATATAATGAACGGATGAAATGCGTTGGAATGTAGTATTAGCTAACACTGCGTAAGCTGATCCAGTCGCACAGTCAAGCTGCCGCGTGGCGACGTGTGTATTGTCCTAAAACGTTAGTTGCGTTTCTTTGATCAGCTCCTCTTCCGGATACCTTTCATCATACGAAGGCATCGTTGCTCTAACTGCTTGTGGTCATTCGTTATTAAAGAAGACCATATCAATTACGAAACTGCAGTGTTTGTGGTTGTAAGAAATACGATGTGATGCAATGTTCCGTCGGACACGCATGCGCGCCCGAAGGAGCAGCCACTGCGACTATCAAAGCCGTTATGAAACTCAGGAGATGGATTTGCAGTCGCGAATACGGGAAAACTGCAACTGTAGAATGGAATAACGAGATTGAAAATTTGTGCCGGGCTGGGTCTCGAAAACGGATTTCCCACTTGTTGCGAGCGGTCGCCTTAAGCGTTTCGGCTCTCCGTGCATTTTTAACCCAAAAGAAGCACTGCATCGTACTTCCTACATACACAGACACAGCACTATCCTATTTATCCACCGATAACACAATAGAGGTTTTCGATTAAATGTCTTTCCTGCACGGAATTTAAAAAAGTATAACGAGTGCAGGTTAATGACACAAGGACGACGGCATATGGAAGTCTTGGCCTGGCCGTGAAGATTGACGGTATGACTCTGTGTGGGCTCTAATCTCTCTGATTTTATCCTCATGGTCTCTTCACGAGATATACGTAGGAGGAAGCAATATATTGCTTGACTCCTCTGATTTTATCCTCATGGTCTCTTCACGAGATATACGTAGGAGGAAGCAATATATTGCTTGACTCCTCGGTTAAGATATGTTCTCGAAACTTCAACAAAAGCCCGTAACGAACTACTGAGCGTCTCTCTTACTGAGTCTTCCACTGGAGTTTATCTATCATCTTCGTAACGCTTTCGCGATTACAAAATGATCCTGTAACGATGCGCGCTGCTCTCCGTTAGATCTTCTCTATCACTTCTATCAACCCTACCAACTACGGATCCCACACCGGTAAGCAGTATTCAAGCAGTGGGCGAACAAGTGTACTGTAACCAACTTCCTCTGTTTCCGGACTGCATTTCCTTAGGGTTCTTCCAATGAATCTCAGTCTGGCATCTGCTTTACCGACGATTAATTTTATATGGCACTCCATTTTAAATCACTCCTGATGCCTACCCCCAGATAATTTATGGAATTTACTGCTTCCAGATGCTGACCTGCTATATTGTAGCTAAATGATAAACGATCTTTCTTTCTATGTAATCGCAGCGCATTACACTTGTCTACATTGACATTCTATTGCCAATCCCTGCACCATGCGTCAATTAGTGGCAGATCCTCCTGTATTTCAGTACAATTTTCCATTGTTACAACCTCTCGATATACTACAGCATCATCCGCAAATATCTCAGTGAACTTCCGATGTTATCCACAAGGTCATCCTCAAGGTTATCCTCTGCGGCGCACTTGAAATCACTCTTACTTCGGATGACTTCTCCCCGTTGAGAATTAAATGCTGCGTTCTGTTATCTAGAAACTCTTCAATCCAATCACACAATTGGACTGATAGTCCATATGCTCTTACTTTGTTCATTAAACGTCTGTGGGGAACTGTATCAAACGCCTTGCGGAAGTCAAGAAACACGGCATCTACCTGGGAACCCGTGTCTGTGGCCCTCTGAGTCTCGTGGACGAATAGCGCGAGCTGGACTTCACACGATCTTCTTTTTCGGAACCCATGCTGATTCCCATAGAGTTGATTTCTAGTCTCCAGAAAAGTCATTATACTTGAACAAAATACGTGTTCCAAAATTCTACAACTGATCGATGACGTTAGAGATATAGGTTTATAGTTCTGCACATCTGTTCGACGTCCCTTCTTGATAATGGGGATGACCTGTGCCCTTTTCCAATCTTTTGGAACGCTACGCTCTTCTAGAGACCTACGATATTCCGCTGCAAGAAGGGGGGCAAGTTCCTTCGCGTACTCTGTGTAAAATCGAACTGGTATCTCATCAGGTCCAGCGGCCTTTCCTCTTTTGAGCGATTTTAACTGTTTTTCTATCCGTCTGTCATCTATTTCGATATCTATCATTTTGTCATCTGTGCAACAATCTAAAGAAACAACTACAGTGCAGTCTTCTTCTGTGCAACAGCTTTGGAGAAAGACATATATTATTTCAGCCTTTAGTCTGTCACCCTGTGCTTCGGTACCATTTTGTTCACAGACTGTCTGGACAACTAGTATACAAGGATAGCAGAAATGTTAAGACGAGTGCTCGCAACAAGCTGGAAGTCGAGGTTCGAGCCCTGGTCCCGGACAAAGTTTCAAAGTCGTCATTTCACTTTCCAGTTGGATGTTGCGTGTATTGGAAACTGCAAACACGTTTCCTGGTAAATCATATCCACTATTTTGGCAGTCGTGCGCAGATAAACACAGGAAAAGTACATTATCAGTATATGTACTTACAATTGCTACAAGAAGTACATTTTGGCGATACTTCTCCAGTATTGTTGTTGTGGTTCTCGGTACTGAGACTGGTTTGATGCAGCTCTCCAGTAACACACTAAAAAATAAACGTATAAACGTAATGCGATAATTCGGCAGTCATAAACGTTAAAAAGTCCTTGGTTGTGTCAGAAAATGCGTCACATATTTCGCTACAGGACGGGTTTCACTAGACATGGCCTGCACCTCAACAGGTATGGGAGGGGGAAGTTGGCAAAGCTTATAGGTGACAGCATAGGTGGGGTTGGTGGGATCACTCATGGGAAAATTCCTGCAGTAGTGGGTGTTAGAGCTGCATCTTTTTTAGATTGAAGTCAGCTGATAGGTATTCCTGCTTAAGGGAAGTCTCACCAACAACGGAATCACTTTTGACAAAGCTTAGGTATCCGAGTAATGAGGGAATTAGTATATTTCATCAAAATATACAAGGTTTTAGTGATAAAGTTAGTGAACTGCTTATAGATGTTGACTCTGAAATTATTGGTATATCTGAACACTTCTAAAATAAGGAGATAATTCAGAGGCTTCCTTTACCAGGATACAGGTTGGCTGGCAGCTTTTCGAGGAGCTCTTTGCGGTGTGGGGGAGTAGCCATGTATGTGAAAAACGGCATCCGTTTTGAGTCAATTGATGTTTCAAAGTACTGCAATGAAAAGGTGTTTGAATGTTGTGCAGGTGTGGTTAAATTTAACGGAGCTAAACTTCTAACTGTTGTTATTTAAAGATCCCCAGACTCCGATTTCACAACATTTTTGCTAAAGCTAGAGGAAGTTCTTGGTTCACTTAATAGGAAATACAAAGAGTTAGTTATATGTGGTGACTTCATTATTAATTGTATAAGTGGTTGTGCAAGGAAGAGGATGCAGGTAGACCTCTTTAATTCATATAATATTATGCAAATCGTATTCTTTCCAACGAGAGTGCAAGGGAACAGTATAACAACCATAGACAACATTTTTGTTCATTCCCCATTACTAGAAGGGCATTCTGTTAGCAAAAAGGTGAATGGCCTTTCAGATCATGATGCACAAATTTTAACTTTAAAAGATTTTTGTGTTGCAACAGGTGTTAAATATAGTCATCAGCTGTTCAGGAAAGCTGATCCAGTTGCTGTAGAGACCTTTGTAAACCTTATAAAGGAACAAGAGTGGCAAGATGTTTATAGCGCTGATACAGTAGACAATAAATATAATGATTTTCTCAAGACTTTTCGCATGCTCTTTGAAATTTTAACTTTAAAAGATTTTTGTGTTGCAACAGGTGTTAAATATAGTCATCAGCTGTTCAGGAAAGCTGATCCAGTTGCTGTAGAGACCTTTGTAAACCTTATAAAGGAACAAGAGTGGCAAGATGTTTATAGCGCTGATACAGTAGACAATAAATATAATGATTTTCTCAAGACTTTTCGCATGCTCTTTGAAAGCTGCTTTCCGTCAGAACGTTTAAAACAGGGTACTAGCACAAACAAGCTGCCTGGGTGGCTGACTAGAGGAATAAGAATATTTTGTAGAACAAAGTGGCGATTATATCAAAACGTTAGAAACAGTCAAAATCTAAATGCAGCAGCCCATTACAAACAGTATTGTAAGGTGCTTAAAAATGTTATTAGGAAGGCAAAAAGTATGTGGTATGCAGATAGAATAGCTAAGTCTCAGGATAAAATTAAAACCATATGGTCAGTCGTAAAGGAAGTTGCTGGTCGGCAGAGACTGGTCGAGGATATAGAATCAGTGCGTAGTGGGAATGTCCGTGTTACTGATAAGTCGCATATATGTACAGTATTTAATAATCACTTTCTGAATATAGCAGGTGAACTAAATAGAAACCTAGTCCCAACAGGGAATCATATAGTGCTCTCAGAAAAAGTGTTCCGAGACTGTTACCTGAAATGCTCCTCCATGATACTGACGAGAAGGAGATTGAGTTAATAATTAAATCACTAAAGACCAAGAACTCTCATGGATATGACGGGGTATCTAGCAGAATACTGAAGTATTTTTCTATGTATGTTAGCCCAGTTCTCAGCCATATCTGTAACTTTTCCTGTAGGAGTGGTCGGTTTCCTGACCGATTAAAGTACTCGGTAGCGAAGCCACTTTATAAAAAGGGAGACATTGATAATGTTGACAATTTTAGACCTATTTCTATGCCATCGGTGTTCGCTAAAGTTATCGAGAGGGTTGTATATACAAGGTTACTGGAGCATTTAAATTCACATAATTTGCTGTCAAATGTTCAGTTTGGTTTTAGAAATGGTTTAACAACTGAAAATGCTATATTCTCTTTTCTCTGTGAGGTTTTGGACGGATTAAATAAAAGGTTGCGAACGCTAGGTGTTTTCTTTGATTTAACGAAGGCTTTTGACTGTGTTGACCACAAAATATTACTGCAGAAGTTGGACCATTATGGAGTAAGGGGAATAGCTTACAATTGGTTCGCCTCTTACTCTAAGAACAGAAAGCAGAGGGTAATTCTCCGCAATATTGAGGGTGGTAGTGATGTTCAGTCCCAATGGGGCACTGTTTCGTGGGGCGTTCCCCAAGGGTCGTTGCTGGGGCCACTGCTGTTTCTGATTTATATAAATGATATGCCTTCTAGTATTACAGGTGATTCAAAAATATTTCTGTTTGCTGGTGACACCAGCTTGATAGTGAAGGATCTTGTGTGTAATATTGAAACAGTAACAAATAATGTAGTTCATGAAATAAGTTCGTGGCTTGTGGAAAATAATTCGATGCTAAATCAGAGTAAGACTCAGTTTTTACAGTTTCTAACTCACAATTCAACAAGAACCGATATTTTGATCAGAGAGAATAGGCATATTATAAGCGAGAGGGAACAGTTCAAGTTCCTAGGCGTTCGGATAGATAGTAAGCTGCTGTGGAAAGCCCATGTCCAGGATCTTGTTCAGAAGCTAAATGCTGCTTTATTTACCATTCGAACAGTATATGAAATAAGTGACACTTCAACACGAAAAGTAGTCTACTTCGCATATTTTCATAAGCTTATGTCGTATGGTATTATTTTTTGGGGTAATTCTTCTGATTCAAAAAGGGTATTTTTGGCTCAAAAATGGGCTGTTCGAGCTATATGTGGTGTAAATTCGAGAACCTCTTGTCGACCCCTATTCAAAAATCTTGGAATTCTGACATTGCCCTCACAGTATATATTTTCTTTAATGTCGTTTGTTGTTAGCAATATTAGCCTATTCCCAAGAGTTAGCAGCTTTCACTCAGTTAAAACTAGGCAGAAATCAAATCTGCATGTAGAATTCACTTCCTTGACTCTTGTGCAGAAAGGAGTGCAGATTCTGCTGCATCCATTTTCAATAAGCTACCACAAGAACTCAAAAATCTTAGCAGTAGCCCAAACTCTTTTAAGTCTAAACTGAAGAGTTTCCTAATGGCTCACTCCTTCTATTCTGTCGACGAGCTCCTGGAAGAGCTAAAAAATTAAGCAAATTCCAGTGTTACATTGTTGATTTTCTTCATTTAAACTTACGACTTGTCACCTGAATATTTTTTTTATATTTCATTTTATCTGTTTCTAATATCGTGTTGTAATTTCATGTATTGACTCGTTCCATGACCATGGAGACTTCTCCTTAATTTGGTCCCACGGAACAATAAATAAATAAATACAACTGGCGAAAATCGCCCCACCATATACACTGGGGCACGAAAGAGAACTGGTATAGGTATGCGTAATCAAGTGCAGAGGTATGTAAACAGGCAGAATATGTCGCTGCGGTCGGCAATGCCTATAAAAGACAACAATTATCTGGCGTAGTTGTTAGATCGATTACTGCAGCTACTATAGCAGGTTATCAAGATTTAAGTTAGGCTGCACGTGGTGTTATATTCGGCGCACGAGCGATAGAACATAGCCTCTCCGGGGTAGCGAAGATGTGGGGATTATCCCATACGACCATTTCACGAATGTACCGTGGACATTAAGAATAAGGAAAAACATAGAATCTCCGACATTGCTGCGGCCGGGAAAAGATCGTGCAAGAACGGGGCCAACGACGACTGAAGAGAATCGTACAACGTGACAGAAGCGAGACCTTTCCGCATATTGCTGCCGATTTCAGTGCTAGGACATCAGCAAGTGTCAGCGTGCAAAACATTCAACAAAACTTCATCGATATAGACTTTCGGGGCCAAAGGCCTACTCGTGTACCCTTGATGACTGTACGATGTAAAGCTTTACGCCTCACCTGGGCCATCAACACCTACATTGGACTGTTGATGGCTGGAAAGACGTTGCCTGGTCGGACGAGTCTCGTTTTAAATTGCATCGAGAGGATGGACGTGTACGAGTATGGAGACAACCTCATGAATCCATGGACACTAAATATCAGCAGGAACAGTTCAACCCGGTGGAGGCTCTGTAATGGTGTGGGGTGTGTGCAGTTAAAGTGATATGGGATCTCTGATTGGTCTAGATACGACTCTGAGAGGTGACACATACGTAAGCATCCTGTCTGATCACCTGGATTCATTCATGCCCACTGTGCATTCTGACGGACTTGGGAAATTCCAGCAGATCAATACGACACCCCACACGTCCAACACTGTTGCAGTGTGGCTCCAAGAAGACTCTTCTGAATTTAAACACGTCCGCTGGGCACCAAACTTCCCAGACATGAACATTATTCAGCATATTTTCGATGAGTTGCAACGTGCTGTTCAGAAGTGATCTCGACCCCATCTTATGGAGTTATGGACAGCCGTGCAGGATTCCCTCCAGCACCACTTTATACATTAGTCAGATCCATGCCAAGTCGTGTTGCAGCACTTCTGCGTGCTCGCAGGGGCCTTGCACGATATTATACAGCTATACCAACTTCTTTGGCTCTTTACTGTGTTTACTCGCATTGGGTGTATGTTGTGGGGAACGTAGGTGGGGCAGGGATTGAAGGCGGGGGCTTATCTTAATCGGGGCAACCTGTATAAAAGTTCCTATTGACGTCGATCTTGACGTACTGTGTAGACAAGGACTTGCCATTAGTACCGCCACTAGAAGCTGTTGGGCAACAATACGGGATATAACAGATAACTGTTTATCTGAGATTTTAACAGTGAATATCACCTGCAAGTTCATTGTTGGATTCCAACAACCGAACACAACTCTCGTAAGGTATACAGAAATCACCGGTACGCACAGGTACCCCATCCCAGTACACGCCACCGAACAAAAACATTAGTACTGGCACTACAATACCTATTACGAACGTCACCTAGACTGGTAAATTGCGGAAGACGCTGACAAATACAGTGCGTAACATGACTAGATCACTAACTACATAAAAACGCATCCAGCTCAACCACAAGGCTTAAGGTTTGAACAGAAATAGTCACCAATTAGAACCGAAGATTTGCAGAATATGATGTCGGCACTGTTCTGCCAACGGCCTTGTCAAAGACGGCCTCGTCAAGGATGAAGGAGGAGCGGGCAGAGTTGCAGGGTACTCTTTTGTCCATTGTTCGGAAACTACCCATAAAAGGCAAGAGAATCAATAATGATCAAACGCCTAGGGATGAAGAAGGCAATGAAAACTGTCTACATCTACATCTGCGTGATTACTCTGCTATTCACATGAAAGTGCCTGGCAGAGGGTTCAGTGAACCAACTTCAAGGTGTCTCTCTACTGTTCCACACTCGAACGGCACGCGGGAAAAACGAGCGCATAAATTTTTCTGTTCGAGCCTTGATTTCTCTTATTTTATCGTGATGATGATTTCTCCCTAAGTAGGTGGGTGCCAACAGAATGTTTTCGCAATCGGAGGAGAAAACTGGTGATGGAACTTTCATGAGAAGATCACGTAGCGACGAAAATCGCCCTTGATTGCCACTCCAATTCATGTATCATGTCTGTGGCACTATCTCCCCTATTTCGCGACAGTGCAAAACGAGCTGCCCTTCTTTCTACTTTTTCAGTGTCACCCGTCAGTACCACCTGATGCGGATCCCACACCACACAGCAGTACTCCAGAATAGGGCGGACAGGCGTGGTGTAAGCAGTCTCTTTAGTAGACATGTTGCACCATCTAAGCGTTCTGTCAATGAATCATAGTCTTTGGTTTGCTCTACCCACAACATTATCTATGTGATCGCTCAAATTTTGGTTATTTTGTAATTGTAATTCCTATTTATTTAGTTGATTTTACAGCCTTAAGGTTTGTGTGACTCATTGCGTAATCGAAATTTAGGCATTGCTTTTAGTACTCATGTGAATAAAATCACACTTTTCTTTATTCAGGATCAATTGCCACTTTTCGTACCATACAGATATCTTGTCTAAATTATTTTGCAATTCGCTTTGGTCATCTAATGACGTTAAATGACAGCATCGTCTGCAAATAATCCAGTGGGGCTACTCAGATATGTTACTGTGTCGTTAATATAGATCAGGAACAATAAAAGGCGTCCGCACGGGGTAGCCGAGCGGTCTGGGGGTTCATACCACAGTTCGTGCGGCTCTCCCCCGATGGAAGCTCGAGTCCTCCCTCGGGGATGGGTGTGTGTGTTCTCCTTAGCGTAAGTTAGTTCAAGTTAGATTAAAGGGCTCCGGAACGCCCTATACTTGCAATGTTAAAATAACGCTTATAAATTACATCTTTCCTCACAAAGTATTTCAGGTAGGAAGTTGAACTTTTTACAGATTATTTATTGGAATATGGGCTGCAACTTAACACAGGGATTTTACAAAATTTTAATTCAGTTATTAAAGATGATTTTTTTTTTCAATTGTAATGAAAATTCACAACATTTTTTTGCAATTTTTTATTTAAATATTCAAAAATATACAGTTTTTTGAAAAAAGGCTGTGTTATTTATGCAGAAGGTACTGTGTAACATTTACTGAAAGTTTGAAACAAATATGTTTGGAAGATCCTTAGAAAACATGCAATTAATATGAGAAAATAAAAGTTTTGGTAATCGAGCGACAATGATTGGATTATCTTTTTAGTGCATTCCAGGTCCATAGGATGGATTATCTTCATCCTCTGCAAACTCCTCCTCCAGCTTCCTCTTGTTCCTCCTCATGTTTACTCTTGCTTGTATTTCTAGACTCTTTACAGCCCTGTCTGCAGCCCGAAGGCATTCCTTGTCTAAAGCAAGCATCGCTCGTTGTTGTGTTCGTAGATTTTGCTACCGTTTTCTTCAGTTGCAGTTACTGCAACACTGTTCCAAAAGGTGGCCATGTATGAACACTTATCACATTTCAGTTGTAATTCACTAGCAAGTCCTACGTGCTTTATTATGGAGAGTTCAAGACCAACTTCATTACAATGAATACATCTTACACAGTTTGAAAAAATTCCTTTGAGAACCGACATATCAAATGTTTCAGTCACATCCGATTCACCCATAATACATTCATAGTTTTCACTCATTGAACCAAGCTTCTTCTGTGAAGTATTTTCATTCCCACTTTGACTGCTATGGGCAGGTGTACTTGAGAGGTTAGGTTCACTCACTTGGTTATCGTCTTTACTGTTTACAGTAATAACACATACCTTTGGCTTTCCAACATTTCTCCTTTTCTTAAAAGCCTTCAGAGGATTTCTAATAACTTTACTTTTCCTCATTATTATACTTCAACAAAACAGAGACTCAAGAAACAGAATTAATTACGAATATTTTCGAGATAACGATAGAGTAAATAAACATGAAACAATCGACAATCACACCAGCGATATATATTGAACCATCGCAGGTTAGCCACAACACAAACTTTATCTCACATCACTAAAATGTGCCTGATGAACACGGACGTTAATAATAACACCATTTGACAGCAGTTTAACAGCACCACAGTGGGTCACGCCCATGTAGAACACATTTAAAAAAAAATTTAAAAATAGTTGTAGTCTTACGAATTGAATAAATTATATATCTATTAAAAGGTAATAGTCTGCAGATTCAGAAAACTGAAAAAAGTACAAATTGAACTTTTCATGATTTTGAGCCTTTCCGGAGCCCCTTAAGTAGTGTGTAAGCCTAGGGATCGATGATCTCAACAGTTTGGTCCCATAGGAACTTCCCACAAATTTACAAATTTACAATAGACAGCGTATAACACATCCTTGGAGAACACCGGATATTACTTTTGTTTTACTGCTGTGACTTTGCGTCTGTTACTACGAACTATGACCTTTCTGACATGAAACCACGAAAATCAGTCGCACAACTGGGACGATATTCCATTGGCACGCAGTTTCGTTAGAAGTCGATTGTGAGGAACGGTGTCGAGAGCCCTCTGGAAATCTAAAAATTTGGAATCAATCTGACATTCCTTGTCGATGGCACTCATTACTTCACGAGTATAAAGTGCTAGTAGTGCTTCACAAGAACGATGTTTGATGAATTCGTGTTTCAACAAATCGTCTTCTTCTAGGTCATTCATAATGTTAGGACACGGTATTAAAGACACGTAATGTGTACCCACAGGTCATGTGGCATTCTACTGAGAAAAGTTTCGCGATATTTCCTCCGTTGGAAAGATATTCAGGACTAGCCCCCATTGGGCTCTCCAGGATGGAACTTTCTAGGGAGAGGCGACCATGAGGGAAATATGAAATAATCAACGAAACACAACGATTAAGAGCTTGGATTGACAGAAGTGCTAGGGAAGCTAGAAAATCTAGAAAGGGAAATGCGAATGCTAAATCTAGGTACAGTAAGAATCATTGAAGCGAAATGGAGAGAACACAAGGATTACTGGTCAGAATAATAGAGGGTAATATGAACTAAAGAAAACGGTATAACGAGAGTCCGCTTCATTATGAACAAGAACAGGACAGAGAGTGATTTACTGCGAGCAATTCAGTGACAGAGAAGCTGTCATCAGATTAGACAGTAAACCAACGCCGACAATGGTAGTTTAGTTGTACATGCTGAGGTCACAAGCAGAAGATGAAACGAGGGAACAAGTGTATGAGGATGTTCAAAAAATAATTCAGTATTGGAAAATATCTGTTTGCCTAATAGCTAAGACGGATGGAAATGCGGTTGTAGAGGAAGGTATTAAGAAAGATTTATGGGAGAGTACTGGATTGCCGGCCGGAGTGGCCGTGCGGTTCTGAGCACTACAGTCTGGAGCTGAGCGACCGCTAGGGTCGCAGGTTCGAATCCCGCCTCGGGCATGGATGTGTGTGATGTCTTTATGTTAGTTACATTTAATTAGTTGTAAGTTCTAGGCGACTGATGACCTCAGAAGTTAAGTCGCACAGTGCTCAGAGTCATTTGAACCAGTACTGGATTGGTAATACGAATGGGGAGCAAACAAATTCAGTTGTGCAGTAAATTCCAGATAGTAATAACCAATACTCTGTTAAAAAATCACAAAAGAAGGAGCTGTACTCCGAAAACATTTCATCTTGATTACATCATGGTCACACAGAGATTTCGAAACCAGAAATTGTATTGCACGGCGTATGCAGGAGGAGGTATAGACTCAGATCAAAATTTGTGAAGATCAAGACTATATTGAAGTTTAAGAGAATCGTCCGGAAGAACATGGATACAGAACAGGAGTACTGGCGAGTGATAAGCCGCGTTTGATATTCTCAAAAAATTGGATACTGCGATAATAAATACCACAGCAAGCAGTTCAGTTGACGAAGGGGGTACATATCTAAAAAGAGCAATCACGGGTGTTGGAAAGAACGTAGGTACAAGAAAGGTACCTACGAAGAAACCCAAAAGATGTACTTCAATTGATCAACGAACAGAGGAAGTACAAAACCGTTCAAGGAAATACAAGAAGACAACAACATAAATCCCTTACGAATAAAATAAAGAAGAAGTGCAGGGAAGACAATACGAAATGGCTGCAGGAAGCGTGTGAATAAAATCGAAATAGAAATGATCGTCAGAAGGACTAATTCAGTGTACAGAAAAATGAAAATAACTTCTTTGAAATTCGGAGCAACGGCGGCAACGTGGAGGGTGCAAAGTGAAATCCTATGTTACAGACAAAAAAGAGAGCTGATATGTTGAAAGAGTACATTGAAGGAATCTATGAGGAAAGGAATTGTCTGATGACATGAGAGAAGAGGAAAATGCAGTCGATATGGATGAGACAGGGGTCCAAAATGATTGTCAGAATTTGTAGTTGCGGAAGACTTGAGATCACAGTCGATATAGTGATATGGAATTCAGTAGAGTAGTCAGAATTCAATGGAGTTGCAGGAAGACTTGAGATCAAGTAAGGCTGGATAGGTATAAAATATTTGTATGAATTTCTAAGATCACTGTTATTCAAGTTGGTGTGTGGAATATTTGAGAAAGGGGACGTACTAATGGACTTTCTGAAAACATCAGCCACACTATACAGAAGATTACAAGAAGAAATATGTGCGAGAACCATCGCACAATGAGCATAACAGCCCATGCATTGAACTTGCTGACAGAGTAGCATACAGAAGCACGGGTAAGGAAACAGTGGCTCTGTTAGATGACGACCAGTTTGGTTGTAGGAAATGTAAGGATACCAGAGAGGCGCAGTTGACGTTGCGCTTGGTATTGGAAGAAAACTGAGGAAAAAACAGTGACCTTCATAGAATTTGTCAACTGAAAAAGACGTTAGCCATTTTAAAGTGATGGAAGAAGTTCGAAATTGTGAGAATTATGGGAATAAGCTGAAGGGAACGACGGGTAATGTACAATATCTACGTTAACCAAGAGAGGACCTTAAGATTGGATGACCACGAACGAAGTGTTCCAACTGAAAAGAGTGTAAGGCAGGGATGCAGTCTTTCGTCCCTAGTGTTCAATCTGTACTTAGGAAAAGTAATACAAATAAAGGTTCGAGAGTGGGATTAAAATTCAAGAAGAAAAGTTATGAATGATATGATTCGCTGCTGATATAGCTATCATCAGTGAAGGTGAAAAAAAATTATTGAAACAGTCCAATAAGTAAAGAATATGGATTTAGAGCAAACTGAAGACAGACGAAAATAATGAGAACTAGCGGAAATGAGAATAACGCGAAACTTAACATCGAAATTTGTGATCATAATGTAGACGAAGTTAAGGAATTCTGCTACCTTAGAGGGAAAAAATCTATGGCGGACATCACAAGGAGGACAGTAAAAGGCCACTAACACAGCAAATAGAATGTTCCTTGCTTCAAATGGAGGAAGAAATATCAGAGAACGTATGTTTGGGACACTGCATTGTACGGTAGTGAATCATTGACAACTGGAAAACTGGAAGAGGGGAGAATATCAGCTTTTGAGGCGTGGTGCTGCAGATGAATGTTGATAATTAAGTGGACTGATAAGGTAGGAAATGAGTAGGTTTTCTCCAGAATCGTCGAAGAAAGGGACATGTTTAAAACACTGCCATTAAGATGGGACAGGTTGATAATTTCTTTAGACACAAGGAATAATTTCAATAGTAATAGTAGAGCAGTAGAATGTAAAATCTGTAGAGGAATGCAGGTACTGGAACAAACACAGCAAAAAAATCATTATTTTGAAGAAAAATCTACTCCGAGATGTAAAGGTTGGCACAGAAGACGAATTCGTGGCGGGAAGCATGAAACCAACAGAATTATGATGAAGCATACTGCATTTTGTTTACTATTGCCTTAAGTTTAAACATGACACCATACGAAATTATGCGTCTTATGGAACTTGGCGCAGCTGATCTACGTTCTGACTTGTTAAATACTCATTTCACCCTTAAGATCGCCACCTGCAGTATTTAAAATTATTTCTCCATACGTGTATTTTTCTACAAATAACATTCTCAGTTATGCGTCATTTTATCTAATGCGAACACTCCTCGTTCTTAATTTGTAGTCACACGAAATAACAGAATCACAAGACGTCATTAAAATCTTTGAAACATGTCATAGGGCCCTAGAGTTCAATCATTTGTACATAAATGGGCCCAGGCGAACTTGTGTCCCATTTCTTAATCGCAATCAATTAAAGGCTGAAGAAGAGCTTATATTACTGAGACATTTAAATTCTAGGATTAGTTTAATCTGGTTGTTATCGTCCTCTGTAATTTTCCCTGCTTAATCTGAGGAAGAGCAGTAGAGAGTAAAGAAGGAGAAGAGATGTAATCGCTTTTTTTGTTCGAGCGTGTCGGAAACTTGGAGCGAGGCATTTATCACTCTGCATTAAAGGTCTTGTTCTTCTTTATACTTTCGTCTGACAGAATAAGCTACTACTTGTTCCGAAAACTGTATGCTGCTGGGCACGTACGGTACTTGTCTAGAGAGTATTCGAAGCTTTCCTTCTCAGTTGACAGAATCTGAGTGCCACGATACAGCTGGATTTTGCCGTCTTTCACATTAAACCAATACATACAGCTTTTCTTATTTAAAAATGGAACGTTTCTGCAGAACTGTGACCCATGAGGAATGACAGCCTTTACGCATGAAAGGATGAACAAATAAGAAAAAGTTCTGACATAGTTCACGATTAGAAAGGTGCTATCTCACCACTCACACAAAGCGACGATCTCATATTATCTGCATATTCGTTATGCCGCATCAGGCATGTGCTGATTAGGTTTTCCTGAAAGACAATATTTTCTTACAAAATGGCCATCTGTGATATAACTGCAGTTATCAATCGTTTGATCAAACGATTAGATTTTCCCATGGCGAGTCTGTGACATACGCTATTACGTTCAAGAAGAAAAGTACTATTCTGTGGCAACCAGTGCACGAACAGGGCTCTACCTTCATCATTGAGGGAATATTGAAACATTTTCTAACGACTGTGCCTATACATACATCAAAGGTCAATCATCTGCAGTTCTTAAATGTTCCACGTTCACTATAGAATTACGCGACGACCTGCTTATTCACTGCGTTTTCGTAACACTTTTTCCAGTTCCATGTGGTTAACAACAGCACTGTCAAAATCACATAAATCAGCAACTAGCCCTAGGTATTACATATGAACAGAGACTACAAATTACACACCTATGATGAGTTCTACGTGTCTTTCACATTCGACGGACAAAATTCGTATTCTGACTGACCATTCCTGTTGAAAAAAGAAATGAAAAAACAAAAAAAAGAGGCTGTATATGAAATGTGTTGATAGACGTAATTAGGATGCTTGTTCAAGTGCAGAAACTCCCCATGAGCAGATATCTAGGAATTGTTTTGAGGGGTGTCTGCGGTTCATCAAAATCTGTTATCGACTGAATTCAAGAGAGTGGGATTTAATACATGAACTATTGGTTTGGGTATTCTGTAGCAGTCCCAGATTCCGTCGCAGTCGATCACTTCCATTCGTTGCTTATGCTGACTCAGTATGATTACTTATCATGTTAGGCAGTTGAGTAATATTTAGTAAACTCTATTTATGTCTGCTAACGTCAGTACAGAGGAAATGGTTTACTTAGTCTGTGTTGCTCGTAGAATCCTTTATGGCTCTCAAATATTTTCGTGACCTACCATATAACTCTTCAGGATGAACTGGTTCTGTCTGTAAATTACAACAATCCAACAGTTAATTCCAGTACAACTAAAGGAATAGGAGAAATTGTAAATAAATTATTTAACAGACAAAGTCTGTTTGAAAGAGAAAGGAGTATATTCTAAACATCAAGGTGCATAAACCCAAGCTGTATATAATTTTTGAGGAAGAGATAGTAAGACACCTGAAAAGATTTTTATTAATATAATCGTGCTAGTAAGTAACTCAGTACAGACGTTTTAGGCATTTCGTGGCAAAACACTCCTTGCTTATTTAGTTCAGTGTTGTCCTGTGAAATTATGAACTGATATAACCAATCTGAACAAAAATAATCCTTCTAGATACTTACAGATTAAATATCGAAAAATTCTTACACGCTTAATAATATTTGTTGTTTCGTCATCGTAAGTGTTTAGAACATACACTGACAAGCCAAAACATAATGACCACTGACCACCACGACGTTGGATGCCTCCTGCTGCCATTGCTGGCACGTGACTCTGCTACAAAACCAAGCGGAGCAGACACAGATATGGACTGAAAATGGAGAAATACTTTGAGATAAGCGGCTTTGACAAAGTGCAGATTATTATTACGTACAGTTTGTGAACGAAAACGGCGAAGCTTGTCGAATGTTCACATGATACTATCATGAGAATCTATGGAAACTGGTAGAAGGGCAGTGAAACTACCACTAGGCGCTGAATGGTTGGACGTCCAAGGCTCTACATAGAACGTGGGGTTTGGGAACTTGTCTGCTCTGTAAAGTAAGATAGATGGTGATCACAATACTTGTGCACGCACAAGTGCTTCGGAGCACACCATTCATCGCACTTTGTTGGAATGGAGCTTCGCAGCAGACCACCTCTACATATTCACATGTTGCCCCAACGAGATCTTTAGTTACTATTGCAGTGGACAAGGGATCATCGGGATTCGATCGCCTACCCATGAAAACGTGTAAGTCCTTCGGGCGACACTAGATCGATGATGGTCTCCACAAACACCCGTCATCGAGGTGAACGGCGCCTCGAAACGTGCATTGCGTCACGGATGCAGGATGCTGGGGATTGTATTATGCTTTGGGAGACATTTTCCTGCACTCACATGGACTTCTGGTAGTAATCGAAGACACTCTGGCAGCTGCGTTACCACCTGCATCCTTTCATGCTTGATGTCTTCCCCGACGATGATGTCATCTTTCAGCGGTATAATTGTTCAAAATGGTTCAAGTGGCTCTGAGCACTATGGGACTTAACATCTATGGTAATCAGTCGCCTAGAACTTAGAACTACTTAGACCTAACTAACCTAAGGACATCACACAACACCCAGTCATCACGAGGCGGTATAATTGTCAGCGTCTCTGAACCAGAACTGTGCTACAGACGTTGCAGAAGCAAATTCGCCTGATGTGAATCCTATGGAACCCATATGGACCACGGGCGCCATCACCACGTCCGCAAATCAACATCTCGTTACTTTGTATTTAAACGAATTACGTGACTTGTGGGCAGGCATCAAATGCTACACATCTCCACAAGCCTACCAACAAACTGTCGGATACCTGATATTTATGTATACGTAAATGTATATGTATATGTTACTGAATTCAGTCGATACTAACATTAAGAAGAATTCTACATATCTTTGTGGTGACTAGTTTCGGACATTGTGTCCATTATAAATCCGTCTCATAAAAACAACGTTACAGCAGATGTCATCATAAGTAAAACAATGACGGAGAAAAACTGGCAGTGTTTCTTCTTATAATAAGCTGTAAGAAAGATTACATACTCTCTTCGAAAGTAAGTGAAATACTGATTTATATGCGTGTTTGGAAGAGCCACTGCAGGCTATCCTAATGGCAATGCACAAAACACACGTCTCCATATCACAAATGCTGGAACGCACAAATCACAGCAACGCAAGTGGTAGAACTCGGGGAAACAACCTGAAGTCCTGATCTCTCCTCATGTGATTATCACGCCATCTGTGAGATGAAAAAGTCCTTGAAAATTCAACCACTTCTATCAGACGAGGATGTGCTGAAGGTAGTTATGGACTTCATCACGCTACAGGACACTGTATTTTACCAAATTAATATCTTGCCTCAGTGCTCACGGCAATTTTGCCTGGACTGTATGGACGTCAAATGAAACTTTTTGATCGCCCCTCATATCCTACATTCCCTACAATGCCCTGATCAAACGTTCGCTAGCCCCTATCCTTCAGCTATTTATCCCTTTGCTGTTCCCAGTTCAGCAGCACATGGCCTTATACCGCCCCAATACATCCACTACTCCTCTTCCCCCTCCTCTGTAATTCCCCACCCCCTCCACTTCCCACTCCCCCGACAGCTCTCACAAATGTACGTTGAAGCCGTACCCTGTTCCTGCCACATCCCATCATGCTCTCGTAAGCAGCACTACTTTTTTCCCCCTCCCACCCAGCTATCGACCCTACCTGTGCCCCAGCTTTATTCTTACCCCCAACACCCACAGATCGCTTCTTTCACTAGCGCAGTTTCTGTATGCAGTCCGATCCGGCCCCAGTGGCCGGAGACAGTGGTTATGTATGTGTGAGTGGTCCTTGTGTGAATGTTTGAGTTCTTTTTACTTCAGATGAAGGTCTTTCTGCCGAAAGTTTGAATGTATAGCAGGCTTTGTGATGTGCCTGCTTGCGACTCAGTGTCTCCTCCATATGATGAGTAGCAATCTAACCACTCCACAATATTAAATTTACAAATCGAACATATGTAACACTACTGGCTAAATTGCATCCTCATAGACACAATAATGACTCCATATTTGGAAGATAAAGTCCTGTTCACTTTTCCTGAAAAGATATTTTCTGAATCTCTTATTCACAATTACAGTGTTGGCACGAACGAAATACTACTCCATTAGTCTTCCGAAGTAATTTTCTTTAACAATCGTGGCTTCACTTTCAGCTCAGTTCCCCTATTTCATATTCTTAAGGGTGCTTGAGGTAGAAATTTACATTTATGCAATCAAATAATTTCATGTTGACGGCAACACTAGTGCTTATTTTTGTGAGACGCCTGCATTTCGGTATATGACCTTCAGGAGTTAAAATCGTCGTAATTCATCAAGATCCACAATGTAAGCTGGACTCAAAACTTTACTCCAAACACGTACACTCAGATTTATGCAGGTTGAAACTCATGAGTACACCTCACAGAACGTCTCGAAGATTCAACGTACCACTGATTTCACTCAGTTCCTCCCCGAAGCCATACGCTCTCGCCAAGTAGAGGTACCATGACTGACAGACTACTGTCATGCGTAATCTAAGTAAGACTGTATAGCCTGTTGTGAAAAGAATTGCATCAAGCTTCGAACATACTCTATTTTGCCATATTTAAAGCAAACTTCTGGTATTATGTTAGATTTATAATTTTTCTGAACACTTCATGATCCTCTCTCTTCATGATCCTCTTTGTGCAATAACAAGTTACACATATAGAGGAAGGATTCAGAGGACATTTTGTATAATGACGCACTCCACGGTATTAAGATTGATGTCACCGATTACTGCCACTGAGACACTATGTTTCCTGGTGATCACCTTGGCTCTTTGTAGGACAAGAAGATGATGCTTGGAAGCTCACATGAGGAGCTGAAGCTATTAAAAAGCAACGAAACTGACGCTTAAGATGCAACAGTAGCGCCAAATCGGAAGACTTGTATCAGACTGAGAAACACCTTTTCTAGGTGACCCTGTGGAGTTTCTTAGTAACTTATTTGCTCCAGCGGTCTAAGAGCCAGAATGAAGCAGTAAGCTGCAATAGTAAAGCAGTCGTAATTTGATGTAATTAGAAGAAGAAACACTGTATAAGATTGTGAAGTAAATTCTTTCAGAACTCACTTCAATATTAATTGAAGAAAAATTTTATTTGCAAACCAACTTCTTCTTTTTCTTTTGCTTACTGGAATAACTGAATTTCTGTAACAACAATATAAAGCTACCTGTGCGAGAACCCTTGTGGTCTCTTTACAGTAGATAATCGACTGCTTATAGTGATAGAAAATGTCACTCGGGTTGGAAATTACAGTCTCCTGTAGTTAAAGGGTGGATACACTGGATAGACTGCTATGTGTGGTTTGAAACCGATTCATTCTTTCCCGTATAGGGTCTACAGTCACTTCTATGACAACACACAGATTTTGCTTTATGGATAGCGTCGTGTCATTTCAAAGTTCTGACTGGCATCCTTCCACAATATATTAATTGAAGATTTTGCTGTGAGGAAAGCCCTCACAATTGGTAATTGATGTTCTTTATCCAAACATGCATCGAAACATATATGTCATCTTCATCTGGTTACGATTTCTTTGTGTAACGTGTTATACAAAGTGCATTATTGCCCAAAGTGTTATACGATGTGCATCATTGTCTATCTATTCTTAGCCTAAAAGCTATAATATGGTAGTTTACCGGTGATAACATTAAATGTGCGTATGGGTCTGTTGTTGTTACCTTGTTTCTATCCCTTATATGCCGTATTTCGTGGACGTAATATAAAAAAAAAATCAATTATGTAAAACACTTTTACAGGAATCAGTCGAGATCTACTGTGGACGACACATACGTGTGAAACCACGTATGAGTAAATAACAGAGAAGTGAAATACATTGTGTTTTGCAGAAGGCTGGGTCTTAACTCTCCCACCCACCTTAAAAAAAAATCCTCTTACATTACATTATAAATTTTCGCTATCACTGACACTGACCATCCTAAAAAGACTGCGATTGTTGTAGTGGAACTAGGATTTGGAGTTTTAATGCAGATTAAGAGGTGCGCATAAATAAAAAAAAGCATTTATTTACACGTAAAAATCAAACTGACAATGCCATCCCAAAGAGGTGTGCTCTCAGTTCCCATGCACCATCAAATCATTAACTTAAAGAAATACTAGGTACATTCCACTCACAGTTAAGATACCAGAAGAGTTTTACAAAATGCAACCTCCAATGATTCTCGCCCCTCATCCCTGAGCTTGATCAATTGTGAAGAAAGCACCAGTCTTTGAAATATGTCAGAAACAAACTGAAATGATTCACTTAAGACAATCATGTAGCACCCGCTCATACATGCTCACTAACATCTCCAGCACGAAACTCCCAAAACCCTGGCATTGTTCTCATGTCGTAATAGTTCTTAACGGCCAAAGGGCTGACCAATGCTGAATAACACGCATGTGAGTAAATCTTATGCCTACTGGCCAGCAGCGATAAAATAGAGTTACATAAAAGGTGTGTGAGATGACGCATGGAGAATTACGGGAATTCGTGTAAATTCCAGATTCCTGACTTACCAACGAAATAACGACCCTTACAAACGAATCAGCACCCGAATAAGAACATGGGGACCCAAGACAGACCAGAGGTCTCTCGTGTATGAAGTCCTCCCTCTCAAAAATTGTGGCCGACTGGTGCCGACCCAAAACCTTCTCTTGATGACATGTCTAGCCGGCGTGCCCAACTCGGCGGCGCTCGGCACCTGTCACACGCCTCGCGTGTCACCGTTGTCACTCCACGACACGCATACAGATTGCCTCCTGATCCAGTAAGAAACTCCCACCTACCTCACTGATGGCCGCCACTCTATGGGGTGCACCAGGAAGTTACTCGTGCATTGCGCACAGCCCGCACTGTGATCAGCAGCCGGAGTTTTTATGAGATAGTATCGTCACAGTTATCTTAACTGAAATATATTAAAAGTAAATGATTAACAAGTACTAACCCTGTGTTCAGTACGGCAATGTTTCGCTAGGTTAAAAGTACGCTTTGTGCCCAGTGTCTGTGATGACATAATCACTCTAATGAAAACATTATCTCGCTCTCTGTTTTAGACGACCAAATAGAAATAGTGTAGTTATGCCTCTCTGGAAAAATACCTACATGGCAACGTTTGTTAACATGGTCAGTGCACTATTTCAGAAATGGTGCTATGGGTGGCTGTCTCCTGCACTGTTGGTTACAATGGTGCTCTGCTGAAGAAGGGTGATGCGGCTCACAGCTAACAGTGGTCTGATCACGGTCGGAATAACTTCTATACTGCATCATGTTCACAACCATTGGAAATGACAACGGTGAGAACGGTGAATATCAAGGTCTTTCCCAGTGCTGCGTCTTTCACCGGCTGATGCGGCTGCATCTTCGAGTTCTCAGGTTCCCTGGTAGGAGAATGTGTGGCTGATTGTGGTTGCAGCGTGACCTTCTGGTTTCGTCGTGATCTAGTTTCCAGATTGTAGAGGTCTTCAGTTGATAGGAAGGGATAGCATAGAGCATAGAGCTTTCCTGTTAACACCCTGGTAGAGCAGGGGAGGATGGACCCTCACGTTATATTCCCACAACGGTGGAAAATTGCAGTGCTGCCGTGGCGCACAGATGCTTAGGCAGCAGGCAGTAGTTCGTGTCCCATTGTCAGTGTCATCAACATGGCTATGAGCAGCACAGCCTTGACATCGTATAACTGCCCAATGTTTGAGTCATTTTACAATAGTGGCATCATTTATGTGTGACGCTCAGTTATCTGGAATAGAGGCAATCACTAGCTGTCGTAACTGGCACCAGATTAGGCAGTAGTTTTTCCTCGTTACTGGCATGTTTTAGTCAGGCAGAAGGCTGTAAAACGGACGTGTTGCGTCCACTCAGGACGTGAATCGCTGACTGAGGCTGGCCGAATCCAGTGTGTCCTAATTACAGTCCTGGCGTACCACATCTGGCTCCTAGTACTCTTAAAAGTTTTTCCCTTTAGAGTGCAGTTCCTCTACACTAAAAATCCGACCTCCCACTTTGCTGAAACGTAGACAGTGGTTGGACTTCACAGCTCTGCCTTCACTCGCGAAGTTACTTTTTGTTGTTTACACTCTGTCTGAATTAAGTACCATGGTTATATACGAAGGTCTTTGTTCATGGTTCTCCTTGTTCTTAGTCTAATTGTTTCTTATTGGTGTCCTAATGATTCTTTGAGCCTATAGGTTGAAGGCTGACGGGGATGAGATTTGAGTTTCTTTTTGCTTTAACTGGTAGTGTTGATTCATCTTACTGCTAAAATCATACAAGGTGATTAAGCTGAAGCTCATGCGGTTACTGGTTGTTGACAAAATTCAGTACGGTACTTTTTATATCGTCTAAAAGGGTCCCCATCAACATGCAGCTATTTTGCGGATCTAGCGTTTGGTGAATGGAGGCTGGAAAATCGGGTCAAATGAGTAACTTAGGTAGGTTAGGTTTTTCGCAGGTAGAATTTTGAGAGTAGGTCGGGTACATAAATAAATGGCGAGTCGTATTCAGGGTGGTAGTTTCTGTTTATTGTGGTTGATAACTCGAAGGTCTGTCAGGACACATCACGTTTAGTACCACTGATTAACAGTCCATAACATTGTAGTTCTATTCGCTGCGTGCCACTTTGCCGAACTTCCTCGTAACAACTACAAAAATGAGTATTGGGCTGACAACAAAGTATGTCAGTCGCGACCCACTCTTTGGAGAAATTCCGTATTGTCTAGAATCTATTTACCACAGAGGCTTGTTGCGCGAATGTGAACGGCGAGGCCAGAGAACGAGTCTTGACTTGGCGGCGGCGTGAGGGAGGTGGCGAATGGGGGCCTGTGCTGTGAGCAGCCCGTGTGTGTCCAGCACCTGTAGTGATAACGCGGCCTAGTTGTAGTTGAGAGCCGTTGTTTGGAAAGTTTGAAAACGGGCTCTCCTTTCGCATGCCAGAGTGCTTTGGTTCCACAATACTGGTGTTGTCCGAAGCAACGGTTGAAATTCTGTACAGCCGTCACTATACTGTCTCTGCGTCCTGGTTGCGTTTACACACGAGTACTGAATAACCCCAGGTGAAGTTGAGAAACTTTATTATTGAGTTTTGCCCACCTGTGTGTTTTGTTTTTCGTGTTGCGAAACTGCAATTGAGTCTCCTCTAGTGGGGTGCCATTAGTTCCACTACTTTGTGACTGGTAATTTGTTTGTTTTAACTGTTAATGTTACAAGATTGTCATAGAGTTTGCAGTGGTTGGGGCAATTATTTGTATGTATGGGTCGGACCAGTGGTAACTGACTATGGCTTCGGTCTTAACACGCCAATTTAATGATGTATGTAATGTTTTGCCGGAAAGTGTCGGCAAGACTGACGTGTGAAATAAATTAACATTGCAAGATTACATCTCTGTAAATCCACTCAGGTAGCAGCGAATGAATTCCAATGTTACACGTTTGTTTTTGGGTTAATTATTTACCTTTTGTTGATGAACAATTCGCGTCTCTTAATTTAGCGTTCACCTGAAGACGTTTTGAACCTAAATTTGTTTTACAATTGTTCACCGAGCAAGGTGGCGCAGTGGTTAGCACACTGGACTCGCATTCGGGAGGACGACGGTTCAATCCCGTCTCCGGCCATCCTGATTTAGGTTTTCCGTGATATCCCTAAATCGTTTCAGGCAAATGCCGGGATGGTTCCTTTGAAAGGGCACGGCCGATTTCCTTCCCCATCCTTCCCTAACCCGAGCTTGCGCTCCGTCTCTAAAGACCTCGTTGTCGACGGGACGTTAAACACCACTAACCTAACCTAACCTAAACTAACAATTGTTCGGTACTCCTGCACAGAAATGAGCAAATCTTAAATTGTGCTACGAGAGAAAGTAGTGTGTACAAAACTTGTGATAAGGGATATTTTCTAGTGTATTTCAAGTGCTTATGGTAAACTGGATTTATGTGACTACTGTTTTTAGGTTTTAACTACTGTCAGTTTATTGCTATAAATTTGTTTAAGGGTTGCTACATGCATTTTTAAGATGATATTGATTATAAATTTTGTATCGCTAGTAGTTATAGAGTTTGAGCTGAAACTTTAATGGATGTTATATTTTCTCTGAGCTCAAATTTGACACTACTACACCACTGGTATTTTACCCTTCACATTGGATAAGTGTAAATATTATTGATTAAGAGAAAGCATTGCAATTGCTACCTTTTAGAGGAAGAAAAGAATAAAAGGGGTAGGACAATATGTTCTTTATAAATGTTGAGTGATAATTGCTTGTCAATAAATTTTTCAAGGATGTCTGAATTAATGTTAGGCCGGGAGCCTACCAGCCCTTCACATTTCCTATCACTCTAATTGTAACAGAGTGCAGTAAGAAGTTAGTGGGTTTCGGAGCCTGTCGTGTGGCAGGATATATTCCATTTTAAGTGCGTGGTACCAATCAATTGTGTCTTAATATAGTCATTCTTACGTTGCAAGTCGCAGCAGAGGTACTATAGAAGCCAGAAACATGCTGGACATATCAGGCCAACTGGAATACGAGGTCGTGATTCGTCAAGAAAGAGTTGACGGAAGCGTAATTGAATTAGTGCAGCGACTGCGCGGAGCGCTGGGATGCTGCCTCGTTGTCAACGCAGAAACTGTGGAGCAGGGGAGTGACGCCTGCGCGTGTTGTAATAGCCTCTTAGAAACTTTGCGGGCTAGTATAGAATTATTGCTGGGTAGTATTCCTAGACGCGCGCAGGTTTTCCAAATACAAGCGGAATCGCGTTATTTGCTCAGTAGTGCTGAAGATCCTGAAAATTTAGTTGCTGACTCCCAACAGAAAGCGATTATTCTACATTTACGTAATAATGTAATAAAGGTATAGTTATAAAGTAATTTTCTAACCTTGTAGCTAAATGATGGCATCCAGTGAAATGATCAGTGATTATAATAGAGTGGGCATTGGGACATGCGTTTAGCAAACGTATAATAAACCACAATAAACCATCTAGTTCTTTTTCCGATCTGTTTGCCACTGCAGTGTTTGCAATAGATAGTAATGAAAAAATCCGCTACTACAGTAGTTCACTGTGCGTTTACAGTATTTGAGTGAAACTTTGCAAGGTCGCGAGATAGTAGATTTACGAACGATGATCCCTCGTACTATAGGGAAACTTAAAGGAATGGTTACTGAAGCCATTAACCTAACTCTATCATTAAATAATTGTAGGAGAAGTCTTTGGAGAGCCAGCGCTCAGAACGAGCAAGATATGAACTTATAAATTCTCCTGTATATTGTGGGAAAATGAGTTCGGAAGAGTTTGCTCAATATATTGAGGAAATCTGAGTGGTAGGCCTACTGTATGTGCTGTGTGTAGAAATCTTAGAGAGTGATGCGGCAAGAAGTATAATTGAGGGCTTTTGCATAGAAGACAGATCAAGGGAGGTATTTGGCACTAAACCACAGACATTTGTTGAATTAGATCAATTCGTCTTGCACAGTGAGCAGTTACGGTTTAGTGATACGAAGTGCAAGAACGGTGATATAAATCTTTGTAACAACCAAGTACAGGCTCCCGCAAGTGAACAAACTCAGATCAACGCTGAAATTAGAAATGATATAATGTGTTTTCGAGGAAACAAAAAAGGACGTTCAGCACGTGACTGCCTTGAGGCTCGAACGAAGAAACAAGCGCTTTCGAGAAACCGTTAAAGGTATTTCAGTTGTAATTAACAAGGTCATTTTGCAATTGACTGTATTAAAAATCGGGAAAGAGGGAAAAATCGGTTGACCTTACAAGAAGAGGCGATGTGATAATGTCAATATATTGATTAGCAAGAAGCACAAAGTGAAAGGATTTACTTGCAGCAACCTCCCCGTTATATGGAGAACCTATCTGTCCACTACTAGACTCCAGCTGTAATTTTTCTCTTATAATTTCTCTCTATTGTAATTTTTCTCTTGTAATCTCTGTCTTTCGTATATTAAAACTGAGGAGCTGACTTGGCCTACTCAACTTATTATTGTTAAGCAATTGATACTTCTCCACTAACCCTTTCCGTAATTCATTAAATGACTGTCCTTCGCTCAGTTTTTTGTGTGACAGTATGCGTCCTCTTGCCTTCTGTTACCTTGGCTACACTCAATAATGGTTCCTCATTCCTATTTCCTAATCCAGAAGCTGTCTCTAAATTATCTAAGAACAGCAAGACAGCCTGGCCTGACTTTCCTAAAGATGGGATAACCAATGCAGTGGTGCAGTTATTCCGGATATGCTCATTAGGAAGTGACCGCTCCCATCGTTCCGCCGCTAGGTGCCATAATTCTGACTGTAACTGAGCCGGTTCATCTATCTTGAGCAGGAACTGGTTTAAGCATTCCGCCAACTCATCGTCAATACAAATGCACAGAAGATACAAAAACGAAATACAAAGGAGGTAGTAATGATAGGGGAACAGCCATACAAACAAAAAAAAAAATTTAAAGATTGGCACTTACTGACATTTCTGCGTAGGGTGTCTGACCCGTGAAGCGTGGCAACTGATTTCGCTATCGATAACTTTCAGCTAGTGTCTCACCAGGGAGGCGCGAATCACTCCCTTGTGCGGTTATCGGTACTTCGCGTAGTCTTCAAAACCGGCCGCTGGAGTAGCGTTTAGGTAAAGAGGCCTTCGAAGAGCGCGGCGCCAGTAGTTGAGAGAAGTTTTCCCACGACGTGGAGCCGGGGTCAGCAGCAGCGCATGGAGCGGCGACGCACATGGGCTGTGGATCGACACGACGTCTTTTCCGGGTCGTCGTTCACTCATCTTCGTCCTGACCGGGCGCTGTTTGAACAGATGGTCGTGTTGGTTTTACTGAGTCGTCAAGCAAGCCTTAATATCTGTCTCGGTGATTTTGTGAATGGTGTAATTCCCTGCCTGTTCTGTGCGGTTTTGAATTGACTTGTCGTAATCTGCTGGCCACCGTTCTCTCTCAAAAAGATGTGCCGTGGTTAATGTTTTTATGGTTGTGTAATGTGCCCACTTGTCATGCATGACTATATCAGGGGCCTACGTCTTATCCAGTGTTTCTTTTTGTTTAATATATTTATTTTCAAATGCTTGAGCCAGATCTCAAGTTGTTCTAAGTTTAAATAGTGTTTTGACGATATTTTGAAAGCTTGTGGGCTGTCTGGAATTACTATTATCCATCCCTTTTAAGCATGTCGTGAGCTCCGGCTAATGGTATGATCCTAGCGAGTTATCAATTCTATTCCTTCCTGGAAGAAATTAGAACTCCCTTTCCATAGTTCTGTCAGCGAACCTTATTTCCTAGGGCGTATCAGCTTATTGGAAACGGTGCATGAGTGCATTCATGGTTAAACCGTAACTTTACTCGCAGCGTAATCCAAACAGACAATATCTTTCTTGCTTGTTAACAGTACTTACTAAGTTGCTGGGAGACTATCGGCGGCATCTTGCCGCATTGGCCTGGCTTGCTGGCTGCCGTGTGCATGGCTCTCGAGCATTTGCTGTTTGGTTGCAATCGCGCGTCCTGGCCGTCTGTGCTCTTTGTGTGCTGCCTCTTTAATACATGTTGTATTCTTGTTCTTAGTTTTTATCGTAAAATCTTTTGCGTAAACCTTTGGGTAATCCTAGTGTTATCTTTGTTAATATTTTGGGGGTCCGTCTAATGTCTTGAACTTGAATTTGCTTGACGAAATTTATTTATAACTGTTTTAACTATTTTAATTGAGTCGTTAATTTAAAACGGTTTAATTTAAAATTTTTAAAAAGGCCAATATTGTTAAGGTCTTCTTGTTTCTTGAATTTGTTTAAGGTTATTTTGAAATTTAACGGCTGTCTTATTCACAATTTCGAACGTCCACAGCGGCAATTTAACTTCAGTTTTTTACCTGTTTTTGAAAGGCATCTCTTGTCAAAGAAAATGTTTAAAAATAAATGTTCCTGTGGTTCGGAGATAAATGATGTTAGTTAAAGGGGCCAAGACCATCCATGTCAATTTACTGATCCGGCTGATTCCCGGTTTCAGTGGCACTGCTGCACAATATTCACGATTTTGGCTACTGTCTTCCAGTTTCCCTCTGTCTTCAGCAGTGCTTCTGACGCGAGTTACAATGGGGCCAATGTCGGCTGTCTCCTGCGGCATTGGTTACAATGGGACTTCCAGGATGGTTGGTTGTGGGTTATGGTTCACTGCTGAAGAAGAATGGGATGTGCCGGCCGGAGTGGCCGAGGGCTTCTAAACGCTACATTCTGGAACTTCGCGACAGCTACGGTCGCAAGTTCGAATCCTGCCTCGGCCGTGGATGTGTGTGATGTCCTTAGGTTAGTTAGGTTTAAGTAGTTCTAGGTTCTAGGGGACTGATGACCAAAGAAGTTAAGTCCCATATCGCTCAGAGCCATTTGAACCAAGAATGGGATGCGCAGCAGAAGAAGGTCCAATCAATTATTTGCTGGGAACTGACGGCAACGATCTTGGAATATTAGCGTATCTCAACGCGATGGCACCCGACTGCTGATCGTGCGCCCTCCTGCTGCATCGCCGGAATGTTGGATTACCTGGTTGTGGAAGGTGTTGCTGCGAGAACATCTGGCTACATCACACCCCAGTGTCAAGAAAAAAATGGCTCTGAGCACTGTGGGAGTTAACTGCTGTGGTCAGCATTCCCCTAGAACTTAGAACTACTTAAACCTAACCAACCTAAGGACATCACACGCATCCTTGCCCGAGACAGGATTCGAACCTGCGACCACAGCGGTCACGCGGTTCCAGACTGTAGCGCCTATAACCGCACGGCCACTCCGGCCGGCCAGTGTCAAGAGCCAATAGGTCTTACGACAGAGATGACTAGACCGTCACATCGCACTGCTGTGACGGCGACAAAACGCAGGGCTGCCCTGTCGCCCATATTCTTAGGAAGTAGGCTGTGATTCGTGTGTGGCAGGTAGTAGCTGCATCTGACATCTGCATCACTGGCATGGCGCTAAGCAGCACAACCTCGACATCACTTACGTGATGGGCTCTTTGGCCAGGCTTAAATGCTGATTGTGTCAATTGTCTCTTAGATTGTGGCGGCGTTCGTGTGAATTATCTGGAATAGATGGAATGACCAATTGTCTTCTCTGGGACCAAGCCGGGTTGCAGAACTCTCTGGTGACTGACCTGGTTTCGTCATATGGAAGGCTGTGAGTCAGAAGAGATGCTGGTCCCTGAGCAGGAGGTTCGCTGACTGGGCCTGGCTGACTCCAGTCTAGCCCGATTACCGTCCTGGCTCAAAGACCTGTCATATCTCATTTTACAGGGGAGATGTTTCCTACAGCGTCATAGTGACGGTAGAAGAAACCAACCATGCGAAGCTTATTTTCGTTGACTAAGTGTGCTCATGACAAAGTGAAATTTGTGAATTTTAACAGACTAGTGTATGATGAACGTCGACTTTGCATAATGCGATCATGTCAAAGTCATCTTTGTGAATAGACATAACCGACTGGACTAGTGAACAAGGCGTCGACACTATACTCCACCGTCCATTAAGAGGCAAAGGACACAAAATCTGATCTAAATTCTTAGTACCACTTGCGTTTTATACTTTCTGCCTTACCCTCTAACTTTTAGTTCGTTGTTTCTTTGGCATATTTAATAGGTAAGTGCATCAGACGAACAATGAAAACAATCACAGAACCATTAGAATACAAGTAATGACGATAGCCTCCCCTTCTCCATTCGTCGAACCAACTTGACAGTTTTTCCCAAGAGTGACTCAACACGTTACGGGGCAGCTGAACACATAAATGCTTAGAGCGTATGTATTTTATGTACGATCGGCGGCTACCACAATAAGGTAAGTTACGTGTAAATAGTACCAGTTCATAGTGGCTCAGAGAAGCTCTCAATAGGTAGTGACCTTATCCTTGCAGAAGTTGTGCCCGGGGATAAACCACTGAAACTTTGTGTCAAAGTAGCATGTACCTGGGACGGGCTAATGGATGTATGTCAACAATAAACAGTTCACCAATACAGCTACTTCCTGGTCGGAGAAGATGAATTTTTCCAATGATAGTGATTGCTACAGATAAGTTATTATGGGCTAATATTAAAATACAAGTTTTCGGGTATGAAAAAGTCAACGAGAATTTCCTATGGCGAAGATCTTAATAGGTCACGATCAATTAATCTTTCTTTTTAACAATCTCAAGCACAAAAGAACAGAAATTCATTGTATCCGTATTAACTGACTGCAAAGGCGGACAGTGGAAACGGCTGGACGAAGCGACTTTCGCATACTACCATTCGGTTTTAGAAATGAATATGAGACTACTTCATATAAAATTATGGTCTAACACAACAATATAAGATTTAGTCTGCTAAATTACTGCGGCTATACTGAGTTGCTACACAGTGACTTAAGATGCCGGCGTAACGTTAAAACTGCAGAAGACCACAAACCACAGTGTGTCATAGGTATAAATTGGACACGTGTAAGCTACAAACGTTTAAATTTATTTGAAAAAAGGCCTCCAGCAGATCATAACACTCCAAGGAGTCAGTATTTTTCTCTAAGGATAATGCTCCTAGCTTTGTTGTATTACGTGTAGGCTACTACATCTTGTCTGAACTGCAGTTTATTGGTCTTGAAGCCCGTACTATAGCTTGGTTAATATATCTGTCTGAAGCAATATGTGTGAAAGCTTGCTGTATGGTCATGGAGGCCTCAGTTTAAACAAACGACCGAACTGACTCACAATTGTTTTAAAACATTACGGACCGCTGTTTTGCTGAACCGTAGATGTAATTGAGGAAGGCACAATGATTTAAAAAGAGCGTGTTAGGTGCTTCAAACTGAACGCTAAATCTCCCCATCTGTTCTGAACACGACTGCACAATCTTCGTTCTCCAGTCTTGCTCCTGGAACCTAATTTGATTTAGGAACGAATTTTATTACGGTTCGACTGATGGTGAAAGTTTTAACTATAAAAAATGGTAATTATTATGAACCTGGTGAAAGACGTGCGGATATATTATCGTTATCTGTACTTTTTCTCTAAAAATTGCAAGCCAGTCTAGTGGAACTTTAATGTCGTTATCATAAAATCCGATACGTACACGTGCAACTTGTATTATGAAAACCCTTATTCCGACATGTAGGTATTCAAACATTTTCTGGAAACTTTTGCTATCGGACATGTCACTAATCTGATAGAAAACATAACAGAAATTAATTAGTCTTTCTAGAAATCATGAAAAATCAATTCCCTGGTATCTGACTGCGAATTTAAAAATATGCTCTGATGTCTACTAACAATTACACTAAATTGAAACGCTCTTCCACCCAACAGACAATCTACCTCGTCTTATCGCTTCAACTGCAAGAATATTATCAGCAACGTCCTAAAATAACTCAAAATAAACACTGTGTTCCATGCAGAGTGCTATGCACGGTCACTACTACTGATGCAAGACGGTCCTTTTTTTATATATAGAAACTTAATTATTAGGAGGGGTTTGGTCAAGAAGCATTGATAAATGTGAAAAATGAAAGAAATCAATAGAAACTTGATTTACTAAATTCTGAACGTTGAAGATTCATACTGACAAACTTTAGTCAGACCGTTCTGTTCCTTGAACGATTTGATTAGCAAAAACATTAATTATTCCCCAATGCCTATAATTAATAATGGCGTATCTGGTCACAACAAAGATGTAAGTATTGCTTTCCATGCATACATATACAAATCTTACAAAATCGCTCTAGTGTGGAAGCAAGCAATAACTATGTGCAGCAAACAGGTAAATTACCAAAAATCCTCGATTAATACCAACATATCCTCTGATGCTACTAGCACTGTCAGGACAGGTTGGGATCTCTCCTGTTGCGGCTTCTCTCCACGAATCTCTGCGTCTCACTGTTCACTCGCTACCACTCGCGATAATAGTGTCTAATGTCACAGACTAAGAGATTGTGTATGTACGCAACAGCAGAATCAGTAAACAATAAAAAAATAAGGAGAGAGATATGAACGTTTAACTTTCAATGTAATTGAAGAAAGAACAAAGATGTAAAAAGAGCGTATTAGGTGCCGCAAACTGATTCCCAAATCACGCGTTGTTTTACGGACACTATTACAAAATCTTCATGGTCCACTCTTACTCCTGAAACCTAGTCTGATCCAGGACCAAATTTTATTACTTTTCAACTGATATTCCAGACAACACGTTCATAGACCTGATGGCTTGTTCCGGCCTCACCACCTCTCCACGGCCTTCCCACTATACAGGATTGTATTCCATTGCTTGTCGAGGTTTTCTCTGTGGTGACATTTGCAATAGGTGCTGTTTCCAATTATGCTTTCACTGAATAAGTTTTTCACTTAATGGTAGGATAACCCTACTTCTTTCCTTATTTCTTTTAATTTTTTTAAATTCTATCTTCTCTTGCGCAGCCTCTTACTCACTTAAGAAATTACATTCCTCAGTGTGGTGTGTGTACTGTAAGACCTTCGGTACACACACCAACAGATTATTTGACTTGACGCTCTAACGAAGTAGGCGAGTGTCAGAAGTATGTCTCGTGATCTTATCATGGCGTGTTTATCTTGTGCCGTTAGGTTAGACGATAGAAATGCCACTTGCAAACTTAGAGTAGCAGATTGACAGTGACCAACTTTAAACAGAACTTGATTAATTTTCACACACATTTATTAGAATAATAAAAAGCGTAACACTACGTAACTTGATTCTGGATGCAGTTTACAATTGACAATCTGAAGTTCCTTTGGTCTTGGTACGTTAATCTTATTCTCACATATCTCCGATACTTGACAAAGTGTCTATTCATTTATCTTTATGGCTATGTACAGGAATATGGTAATCTTATTAGGCGCAGACTGAAACTTGACTATATACTGGTACAGATAAATGCAGACTCGTACAGACTAATGCAGACTGACTAATCAGAGGTCTGTACACTCTTCACAATACCTCGCGCGTTCAGGTATCACTACGCTAGTGCGATCCGCGAGGAAAAAAGGTTCTACGTTAGCAGCAATCTCATTGGCTGCGTTACATATTAAAACACGGATCAGCGGAAGCAGAATTTGGTCCGTCTCTAAGGCAGCGCCATCTTATAGTGCGGAGATGGACGAGCGCTGCGCCTGCGCTGTTGTGCTTAGTGGGGCGCGCTCTAGTGGAAAAGTTGTGTACGCGCTGACTACGCGGAAATATGTACACAACACTCAGGTTTCAAGTTGTCTTGGATATTTTGATCTTAACGTCCTACATTCCGCTCCTTGTATTAGTGTGGTACTGGCATGACTTTATAAAATATCATTTGGGATTCTCTTCTTGTTTCACCCTTCAACATTATCCTTATCGTGCCACATATGTGTAAATAGTAGTTAATTATTTTGAAACTTCCTGGTCGATTAAAACTGTGTGCCAGACCGAGACTCGAACTCTCTGAGCACTTTCTCGCGAAAGTCAAATCTCCCGAGTTCGAGTCTTGGTCCGGCACTCAGTTTTAATCTGCCAGGAAGATTCATATCAGAGTACACTCCGCTGCAGAGTGATAATATCATTCTGGTTAATTATTTTATTCATGCCCTTCCTTCTTCAGAAGTTGTCAAATTCTAGATACTGGAGAGGAGTCACTTGTAATGTGTTATTGATGACAGCTTACAGGGTACTGTCCTGAAAAGACCATTGTCTTATGTAAGCAAGCATCCATGGGAACATTAACGAGTATAAAGCGTCTGGCATTTCAGTATTTTTCACAATTTCCATAGCGCTCTTCCTTGGGTCAACCAAACCAGTAACCTTGTGCGCTACCCTTCTTTGTATACATTGAATATTACCTATTAGTCAAACATGGTAGAGGCTATTTGGCACGAATATTTTGTACGCAATATCCTTTACAGGGTGACTGCATTAAGCCACCATCCTACCTTCTTTATCGAAATCATCCGCCTCTGTCTTACATACAACTGAGCCTATAGGATCAGTACATTTCATATCCACACAAATTGTTTCATCTAGGTATTTCTATGACTTGACTGTCTCGAATGGGGAGTTGTTGATATTTTAGTACAGTATTTGCGTCTTTGCGTATTGTGAAGTATGTGGTACTACGTTTTTGGATACTTGAAGCAATTTACAAAACTTTTCGCCAATTTGAGATGTGAAGAACTGACTACATATTTGAGAAAGTTTTTCAGTGTAGATAACAATGTTAAAAATCTCTGGTTGTTATTACCATTATATTTCAGACCATTAATATACAATGTGAATAGCTAGGGTCCGAAGACGCTTCCCAGGAGCACACCTCAAGTTACTCCTAACTGCTGTTGAAGATTATCCATTCAAGATAAAATGTGACTTGTAATTCTTCACTTTCTCCACGCGTATTTTATGACGAAATAAAACTCGGGTGAACAGCCTGGTATATGTGATACCAGGCTGTTCACCCGCGATTTATTTCGTCAAAATGTGACTTCACCAAAAAAGTCGCAGTAAAACTATGAATTTGGTTTGATAGCGCACACGATCGTACTTTCGTTAATAGGCGTTGGAGCGAAAAGAGACAATTGTTTTCCTGATGTTAATGAATATAACATTTACCTGCCAGCATAGAACCATGATTTTCACGGTGGCTCGTGAAAACCTGTAAGTGCTGAGCAACCTTTATAATATACGCGTAAATAGTTATTAATCGCATACTTACTGCCCTCCAAGCAGCCGTAGATCGTAGGTCGTCAGAGCACTAAAGAACAGCAAGCAATTGGAGGAAAATGGTACGTCACTCCCGTTTTTAGTAAGGTCCGTTTGCCACACGGGCACAGTTAAGGATCTACTACACGTTATCCGGTGCTGTATTTACACTTCCGTAATGTTCTTGGAAGCCATCTCCATACCAAATTTCATCGAAAAAAGTTGAGTGGTTCAGTCATGAATAGGTTACAGCAGCGGCATAGTCACACGCTGTAATTTTATAAATGTCAGTGTGGATTTCGTAAGCGGAGACCATTCTCACACTGTTAGTACAGGCATTCTAGGGCGCCATAGAAAAATGTGTTTCTAGTGCTACTGTCTTCCCCATGAACCATGGACCTTGCTGTTGGTGGGGAGGCTTGCGGGCCTCAGCGATACAAATTGCCGTACCGTAGGTGCAACCACAACGGAGCGGTATCTGTTGAGAGGCCAGACACGCGTGTGGTTCCTGAAGAGGGGCAGCAGCCTTTTCAGTAGTTGCAGAGGCAACGGTCTGGATGATTGACTGATCTGGCCTTGTAACACTTACCAAAACGGCCCTGCAGTGCTGGTACAGCGAAGAGCTGAAAGCAAAGGGAAACTACAGCCGTAATTTTTCCCGAGGGCGTGCAGCTTTACTCTATGGTTAAATGATTATGGTGTACTCTTGGGTAAAATATTACGGAGGTAAAATAGTCCACCATTTGGATCTCCGCGCGGGGACTACTCAAGAGGATGTCGTTATCAGGAGAAAGAAAACTGGCATTCTACGGATCGGAGCGTGGAATGTCAGAGCGCTTAATCGGGCAGGTAGGTTTGAAAATTTAAAAAGGGAAACGGATGGCTTAAAGTTAGATATACTGGGAATTAGTGAAGTTTAGTGGCAGGAGGAACAACACTTCTGGTCAGGTGACTACAGGTTTATAAACACAAAAGCAAATAGGGGTAATGGAGGAGTAGGTTTAATAATGAATAGGAAAATAGGAATGCGGGTAAGCTACTACAAACAGCATAGCGAACGCATTATTGTGGCAAAGATAGATACGATGCCCACGCCTACCACAGTAGTACAAGTTTATATGCCAACTAGCTCTGCAGATGACGAAGAAATTGAAGGAATGTATGACGAAATCAAAGAAATTATTCACATAGTGAAGCGAGACGAAAATTTAATAGTTATGGGTGACTGGAATTCGGCAGTAGGAAAAGGGAGAGAAGGAAACATAGTAGGTGAATATGGATTGGGGGTAAGAAATGAAAGAGGAGGCCGCTTGGGTCTATACAAGACCGATGTACTTGAGGGCAATATTATGGAAATGGAAGAGGATGTAGATGAAGAAGTTTGACAGAGCACTGAAAGACCTAAGTCGAAACAAGGCCCCCGGAGTAGACAACATTCCATTAGAACTACTGACAGCCTTGGGAGATCCAGCCTAACAAAACTCTACTATCTAGTGAGCAAGATTTATTCTACAGGCGAAATACCCTCAGACTTCAAGAAGAATATAATAATTCCGATCCCAAAGGAAGCAGGTATTGACAGATGTGAAAATTACCGAACTATCAGTTTAAAAAGTCACCGCTGCGAAATACTAAAGCGAACTCGTTACAGACGAATGGAAAAACTAGTAGAAGCCGACCACGGGGAAGATCAGTTAAGATTCCGTAGAAATATCGGAACACGTGAGGCAATACTGACCCTACGACTTATCTTAGAAGCTAGATTAAGGAAAGGCAAACCTACGTTTCTAGCATTTGTAGACTTAGAGAAAGCTTTTGACAATGTGGACTGGAATACTCTCTTTCAAATTCTGAAGGTGGCAGGGGTAAAATACAGGGAGCGATAGGCTATTTACAATTAGCACGGAAACCAGATGGCAGTTATAAGAGTCGAGGGACATGAAAGGGAAGCAGTGGTTGGGAAGGGAGTGAGACAGGGTTGTAGCCTCTCCCCATCGTTTTTCAATCTGTATATTGAGCAAGCAGTGAATGAAACTAAAGAAAATTCGGAGTAAGTATTAAAATCTATGGAAGAGGTTCGCCGATGACATTGTAATTCTGTCAGAGACAGCAAAGGACTTGGAAGAGCAGTTGAACGGAATGGATGGTGTCTTGAAAGGAGGATATAAGATGAACATCAACAGAAGCAAAACGAGGATAATGGAATGTAGTCGAATTAAGTAGGGTGATGTTGCGGGAATTAGGTTAGGAAAAGAGACACTTAAAGTACGAAAGGAGTTTTGCTATTTGGGGAACAAAATAACTGATGATGGTCGAAGTAGAGAGGATAGAAAACGTAGACTGGCAATTGCAAGGAAAGCGTATCTGAAGAAGAGAAATTTGTTAACATCGAGTATAGATTTAAGTGTCAGGAAGTCGTTTCTGAAAGTATTTGTATGGAGTGTAGCCACGTATGGACGTGAAACGTGGACGATAAATACTTTGGACAAGAAGAGAATAGAAGCTTTCGAAATGTGGTGCTACAGAAGAATGCTGAAGATTAGATGGGTAGATCACATAACTAATGATGAAGTATTGAACAGGATTGGGGAGAAGAGAAGTTTGTGGCACAACTTGACTAGAAGAAGGGACCGGATGGTAGGACATGTTCTGAGGCATCAAGGGATCACCATTTTAGTATTGGAGCGTAGCGTGGAGGGTAAAAATCGTAGAGTGAGACCAAGAGATACATACACTAAGCGATTCAGAAGGATGTAGGTTGAGGTAGGTACTCGGAGATGAAGAAGCTTGCACAGGATAGAGTAGCGTGGATAGCTGCATCAAACCAGTCTCAGGACTGCACACCACAACAACAACAGTACTTCTGTCATCTGTGACTTTCGAAAGACAGACGATACTGTTCGACACAGTCATTTAGTGAATAAAATACACAGTTACCGACTATCAGACCAGATTATTGACTACGTCAGAGATAGAATTCAACGTGGTTTTTTTAACGGATATCGACATTTGTGAATGAAATTTCAGTTTTACTCCAAGGGAGAGCTACAGGCCCGTTGCTGTTGATAGTTCCTAGAAGTAATTTATTTGGTAGCACCGGCAGCTACATGAAGCCATTCGCAGGTGTTGCTGTTGTCTATAGCATAGTTGCAACGCCAGAAGATGATAGCTATATTCCGGAAGAGCAGCAGAGGTACGATGGCAGGGTGAGGACTGGGAGTTGACCATGGTCGAAAATAAACTGTGACAGGACTGTGTTGTTTGGGCGGGAGGTTTGGTTTTGGTTGTGAGTGGCATTTGAGATGCACACTTAGCAACATGGTCTCAGAGAGAGAGGCCTCACGCAATCCTGTGGCGTGGGGGGCGTGTCGGCTCGTGTTTGCAGAGCACCCCCCACCCCCCCTCCTCCATCAACCCTGTTGGTGAGGTAGCAGCCCCGATTTTGCTCGGCCGTCCGGTATGGTTGACCTCTGGCCAGCTGCATACAGAATTAAATTTGATATATTGACGTATCAAAAGGAAGTATACTAGGTCGCTGAAAGTGTGAACATTTTTAAGGGGTGTACAAGTGATATTTTCGATGGAGAGGTGGGCCAAGACTATTTAAGGCGATGAACATCTTGCTTTAGGGCAGTGAGACATGGTTGAGGCATGATCTGTGCTGTACAGCAGAGTATTCGAAATGTGTTGGTGTGAGCCTGAGCGGTGCTCCAGCCACGTTCGTTTAGGCAGATAAAAGTTTTTCGTGTCGTCAGAAACGGGACAGAATAGTACATCACTGGTCTGGACTCTGAATACTTTTTAGCTAGCTGATCCGCTGAAAGTGTGATTTTGGTGTGAAGTCAGTTTGGGACTTCGATTCTGTGAACTGAGATTGTAATTTGACTCTTTTTCCCTTATCTGCACTCGTAGTCTTTTTTCCAGCTATTTTAACGCATTTTATTTTTAAGGGCAGAGTTACCTAATCGCTATGGTGGAATCTCGAGTCATTTTCTAAACCACTTAACAGAGTAGCTGGTATCACCAGCCTTCGAATTAAAGAATATTTAAGTATTGTGTTGTGGCTAGTTATTTTGCACCTATTCTTCTTCTTCTTCTTCTTCTTCTTCTTGCGTTAAGGCCTCTGTAGGACCACGAGTAGTTCCTTCGTGGACTTCATTTTCCTCTACTTCTCCCAGAGCCTCTTCATTCTTTCCCTTCTTCTCCTCCCGCTCTTCCCCCGAGATCTACAGTGTCCTTCTCTCCTGTTGGCTCCATGGGTGACACTAATCTTTCCCTGTATTCTCCTCACTCGTTGATCTCCGGCATATAGGTCGGTGTATATTTGTTCCTCCAATTTTCCTCTCCTTCGACCTTAATCCCCAATTCAAACTAGTCCGTCCGAAGTTCAACAACCCACTTGGTTCCTGTCCTTCCCCTAGTCCTCTCTGTTCTTTCCCAAACTCTCTTCGTCATTCTTTCCGTGCTCATCCTAATGAAATGTCCAGCAAACCTCGCTCTTTTGAGTCTGATTTCCCCGGATCTTGTTCTCATGTTGCGGTAGAGTTGTTCCCTAGGTCTTCGCATCCATCTCTCTCCACCTCTTTTGGGACCTACTATTTTTCTTTCTTCTTTCTCTAGTTGTTCCGCCCCATTTCTTCCTAGTGTCTTCGTCTAGCATATAATACTGCATTCCTCACCGTTGCCTTTTAGTGGCTTACCTTTGCCTCTGTGGATATATTCTTTATACTGTATATCTCTCTTGTCATACAGAAGGCTGACCTCATCTTCTTTATCCTCTGTGTTATTCCCTCGCCCGCATCTCGTGGTCGTGCGGTAGCGTTCTCGCTTCCCACGCCCGGGTTCCCGGGTTCGATTCCCGGCGGGGTCAGGAATTTTCTCTGCCTCGTGATGGCTGGGTGTTGTGTGATGTCCTTAGGTTAGTTAGGTTTAAGTAGTTCTAAGTTCTAGGGGACTGATGACCATAGATGTTAAGTCCCATAGTGCTCAGAGTCATTTTTTTTTGTTATTCTCTCCTTGCTCCTGTTTATTCCCTCCTTGCTCCTTTTCCTTCCTGTTATAAATGCTCCCAGGTATTAAAATTTGTCCACCATTTGCACAGTGCCTTCCGGTATTTCCCAGTCTGCAGTGGTATTTAATGTCTTTGTCTTGTTATAGGCGATCCTCAGTCCCACCTTTCTTGCTACCTTACTTAGGTTGTCGACTTGTGTCCCTGCTTCTTCTTCCGTACACTTACCAGTGCTATGTCGTATGCAAAGGCTAGGCAGTCAACTTGAGCCCTGTTGTCCTCTTGTCCCCCACATGTGTCTTTGGTATTCCCATTCCCTCGTTTATTGCTCTACACTGCCTCATCACTTCGCCCAGTACTGTACTGAAAAACAATGGTGACAATCCATCTCCCTGTTTAACACCAGTCTTGACCTCAAATTCTCCTGAAAACGCTCCTCTGAATCTCACCCTTGCTCTTGTGTCTGTCAGAATTTCTTTTATGAATTCTTGTGTAGTTCCATCTAGACCTCTGTGCTTTAGTATCCTAACAAGTCTGTCTGTCGATGGAGTCATGTGCCTTTGTGAAGTCAACGAATTTTATTATTGTCTGTTTGTTTTTTAAGGTCCTATTTATTATGAGTTGCTTCAGGATAAATATCTGTCCTATACATCCTCTTCCCTTCCTGCATCCTGCTTGGTCGTCGCCAACTGTACTTTCTACATATTCTTCTACTCTCTTAAGCAAGAGTTTTGACAGCACCTTGTATCCGACCTCTGCTAGCGATATTCCTCTGTAGCTTGCATTTTTCTTGTCACACTTCTTATGTATTGGTACTGCAGTTGCATTCTTCCATCCTTCTGGCAACTTCTTTGTTCTCCAAATCTGCTGGATTATATTGGTCATGTTGTCTATTGCTTTGTTGCTTCCCCACTTTATCATCTCGGCTGCTATGCCATCTTCTCCAGTTCCTTATTATTCTTTAGATTGCTTATGGCATATGCGAGTTCATCCCTGGTCGGAGGGCGTGGCTTTCTCTTCTGTGTCAGTCCCCAACTCCAGTTCGTCTTCAGGTGGTTCACAGTTCAGCAGGTCGTGAAAGTACTTTGCAAAAATCCTACAGTTCTCCTTCACACTAGCAGCCTGCTCCCCTTTCACATCACTTGAAAACAGTTCTCTACCCTTGTATCGAATCACTATCTTTTTGAATTTCCCGAAAAAGTGCCTGCTGTTGTTTTCTTGAAGTTGGTCTTAATCCCGTCCAGTACCTGCTAGATCTTCAGTCTTCTGGTCCATCCTATTGTTCGGGCCGCTTCCTTTCTTGCTCCTAAGAAAACTTCCAATTTTTCTGGGTTCTTCTTGCTGCTCCAGTGTCTCCAGGCTTTCATGCAAGTCTCTACCGCTTCCTCATTCCTTGTTTCAGTTTCTCTTCTTCCTTTCCCCATAGTTCAGCCTGTTTTGCCACATTTCGTTTCAGGTCGTCCCATTCACTGAATGATTCAATTCCTTCCTCATATCCGGATCGACTGTGTCTTAATTTTTTTCTATAATTCTTCATGTTTCCTGTTTTTCTATTCGTCTGTGGCAGTCTCACCCTGTTTGGAATCCAAGGCACTTAACTTTTGTAACATAATGATCCGATTCTATTCTTGTGTTCCTCCAGACCTTTGTGTTAATAATCTCTTTAGTGTTTGTCCAGCTGGTTGCTATGTGGTCAATTTGGAATTCCCCAAGGCGTGTGCATGGGTTAGCCCATGTCTCTTTCTTACTCGATTTGGCCCTGAAGTGTTGTCGTCAATCTCATTTTGTATTCTCGACACAGTTGTACTGGTCTTTCTCCATTTTTGTTTGTCCGCTGGTGTGCAGGGTACTCGCCCACTACTCCTTTATGTTGCTTCTGTCTTACAATCTGTGCATTATAATATCCTACGAGGATCTTTACATGTCTATATGGTATGTTTTTCAGCGTATCATCTAGCTCCACCCAGAAACTGCCTGCAACTCTCTTGTCTTTTTATGTCTATATGGTATGTTTTTCAGTGTGTCATCTAGCTCCTCCCAGAAACTGTATGCAAATTTCTTGTCTTTCTTGTTCTTGTTACTTGTATGTGTATGTCCATGTAGTATTGTATACTTTTTCTTCCCTGCTTGAAATGTCAGTGTTGATATCTTTCTGACCTGCTCTTCATTTCAGGTATGCCATCGTCGTTTCTCTTGTCTGCTATGAACCCTGTACCAAAGCCTCCAGGTGCATGTCTTTCCTTTCCCACTGTAACTCCTGGTTTCCCTTTCAGAATTATCAAGCCTTCTGACTCCACTGTATCTTCTCCATTGTATTTTGTTTCTTGCATCGCAAGTATTCCATTGTTTCTCTCTTTCATCGCATCTATTACCTGTTCAAGTATACCAGTGTTAATCATTTTCTGTACATTTATGGTTCCAATTCTGAAAGACATTTTAATTTTAACCCTCTTTGAGGCTCTTGGGAGCTCCGACTCTTCCCTTATGCACTTTTGACAGGTCTCCCAGTATTCGAATGCCTGCTTGCGTCGACCTTGTTCAGCGGGGCGTTGTCCCTCTGGGGTAATCTCGACTGAATAGTGTGATCCATTCCATGAGCAAAAAAAATTTTTGTTGGGACGGCTCTCGTCCGTCCAGTTATTCTACTGAAGTTGTTACCTCTAAGATGAGTTCCGGTCGCCCCTGGAATGGGGACACAGACGCCTTTGGTAGCCGCCCCTAACGTGGAATATAACCAATACCTGATATGTTTCAGTTGGTCTTCCGCTACCTCTGCCGTTGGGAAGTGATGTTTTCTTCCACCTTCGAGACCGTTGGCCGGGCTTCGCCTGTAATCCTAGGTAGGGTTCTTAACTGGGTACTACCATCCGGAGCCAGATGAACCCCTCCTCCTTCCTCATCACTTGCGAGATGGGCCCCAAGCTAGGTACCGGCACTGTAGAAGGGCTTCGCCTGTAATCCTAGGTAGGGTTCTTAACTGGGTACTACCATCCAGAGCCAGATGAACCCCTCCTCCTTCCTCATCACTTGCGAGATGGGCCCCAGGCTAGGTACCGGCATTGTACGAGTTATTTTGCACCTATATAGAAGCTATTTACACTTGTCTTGCTGTCTGATAGCAAAATTTTATAATTTTTTAAAGCCAAAACACCTCTAGAGGACAAAACTACGAATTAATATCCCCAAGAATTGACAACGATACTCGGTGTAAGTTCGTTCGTATTTACAGTCTTCTTATGTCGCAAGACGTAAATTATTGAGCATAAATAGGCGAAAAAACCAATTACTATTCCATTGCGCTACTGGCGATGAACTACTGGAAACTGTAACTTCTTATAGTAACAGTCCAGAGTGAGTGAAATGGAATAACCACATAAGGGAATGCGGGCTGAACTTCTTTGGAAGAATCATAAGGAAGTATGGTTCAATCACAAAGGGAATAGTTTAGAAAACACAAGACCGTTCCCGATTATTGTTCATCAGTATGGGACCAAGTCGGAGTAATAGAAGCGACGGTGGAGATCCAACGAAGAGCAGCTCATTAAGTGTTGTTGAAATGTTTAAGAAATTATAGTTGTGTTTGTGGATGACAGTAGCTGTAATTTCTCTGTTTTAAAAAGTCTGAATATTCAAGATATGTTCAGTAAACCATATAAAAATCAGTAGTGTCATATCTCAATGAGAAACTTGAAACTTTCAGCACTTGACAAGAGAATGGAGAGGAACTGTGGCCCAAGTTTGAAAGAATCATTGACCGTGCAGTGGATAGGTATGTGCCCAGTAGAACACGTCATATTGGGAGAGATCCTCCGTGGTATACAAGTCAATGTAAAGAACATTTTAAAGAATCATAAATTACTGCATAATAGATGCAAAACAAAGAATATGGCTACAGATAGAGCGATGCTGAATGAAACACGTTTGGTCATCAAGAGAGCAATGGCTGTAGCCTTCAGTGACTGCCGAGCAGGGTGTTGTCGTATAAACTTTTGCAAATCCCAAAGAAATTCTGGTTGTATGTAAAGGCTGTTAGTGGCACCAAAGCTAGTGTCCAGAATTAGACAGAAAGCGAACGTTAGGGTAGCAAAGCAAAGCCTGAATTGTTTTAGTTTCGAAATCCTTTGTAAAGGAGGTGTATTGCCCAAATGTAATCCTCGCACCAGTGGAAAGACGAGTGAAATAATTGACAGTGTCAATGATTTTCCGAAATAGTGTAATCTATTGTAGATCCTTCGAACTAAAAACGGTGACCAGTAGTTGGAAAAAAATATATGTAACACCTGTCTACAAGAAGGTTAGTAGAAACTATCCACAAAACTACCGTCCAATATCTATCACATCGCTTTGCTGTACAGACTTAGAACACGTTCTGAGCTCAAACATAATGAAGTATTTTGAACAGAAAGACCTCCTCCATGCCAACCAGCATGGATTCCGATAACATCGATCACACGAAACTCAATTCGCGCTTGTTTCCCATGACATACGGAACACTTTCGATCAAGGTGTTCAGGTAGTTTCAGTGTTTATAGATTTCCGAAAAGCCTTTGACTCAGTACTAGACCTACGCTTATTGTCAAAAGTATCATCACATTTGATATCAAGTGAAATTTGTGACTGCATTGAAGACTTTCTGGTAGGAAGGCTGCAGCGTGTTACCTTGGATGGAGACTTATTGTCAGATGTAGAAGTAACTTCGGGTGTGCTCCTGGAAAGAGTGTTGCAACCCTTGCTTTTCGTGTTACATAATAATGACTTTGGAGACAATAGTAACAGTAACCTGAGAATTTTTTGCAGATGATGCAGTTATCTATCACGATGCCCTGTCTGAAAGTAACTGTATAAATATTCATTCAGATCTAGACAACATTTGAAAGTGGCGCAAGGGATTGACAACTTGGTTTAAGTGTTCAAAAACGCAAAACTGTGCACTTGACAAAACAAAAGAGCGTAGTATCCGGTGATTATTTTATCAACGAGTCACTGTTGGAAACGGCCACCTCATATAAATACCTAGGTGTAACACTTCGTGGGGATATGGAACAGAATGATCTCATGGGGTCAGACGTAGGTACAGCAGGCGTTAGACTTCGATTTATTGGTAGAATACTAAGGAGGAGCAGTCGGCATATAAAGGAGATTACATACAAAACACTTGTCTGATCGGTTGCAGAATATTGCTCAAGTGTGGGATCCATATCAATTAGGACTAGTAGGGAATATCAAACGTATACAGAGAAGGGCAGCACGAATGGTCACGTGTCTGTTTGATCGGTGGGGGAGTGTCAAAGAGATTCTTAAAAACTCAGCTGGATGACCTAACTATCACCAAAATAGTCTACTATCGAGGTTCCAGAAACCGGCTTTAAACTATGACCCTAGGGATACAATATAACCTTCTACGTATCGTTCACATATGAATCGCGAGGATAAAGTTATCATAATTACAGCACCCACAGAAGTATTCTAACAATCATTCTAACCGTGCAGCATACGTGAATGGAACAGGAAGAAACGCAAATAACTGGAACTATGTTTAGCATAAGTATGGGCAACGAAACAATTTCGACCATATTCGTACGGATGAGAATATAAATAGTAACAAATCAAAAGCCTCTAACGTGGATTTTTAGTGTGAAATATCCATCATCTAGGTTGTTAAAATGGAGATTAAAATTAGAAGAATATAAACACGAGATTATATATAAGCCAGGAAGATTAAATACCAATGCAGATGCCTTAAGCAGAATAAGGCACAACCATGAAGATGCACAGGCAATCGAAACCCAAGAGCTAGTTGGAAGAATAACTGATGACACTGAAGCAAATGAACACACCGCAGAGCTAAGCGAGGAACACAAGGCCGACATTACGACAGAAGTACATGAGAATCTGTTAGGTGGACATCAAGGAATACATAGGACATTGGATAATTTAAAAAGATACGGTTCATGGAAAGTAACGTAAAAAGATGTTGAAGAGTGTAGTAGAACATGTGATAAATGCCTACGGAATAAATTTACTCAGGGGAAAGCAAAAATGCCATTAGTTTTTACGGACACAGCAGAAAGAGTGTTTGAAAAACGTTATATGGATGTAATTGGGCGATTAGACATAACCACGGAAGGGAACAGATATATTTTGATGTTTCAGGCCGATTTAATCAAGTTTACAGTAGCAATTCCAACAGAGATACAAGATGCGGACACAATAGACCAGAAGTTCATAGAACAAGTTATTTTGAAGTTTGTTATTCTTTCAGTATATTTGTCAGATCAAGTATAAAATGTTGTAAGTTAAGTGTTCAAGAGAATATGCAAATTATTAAGGATAAATAAGATACAAACTACCGCATTTCAACTGTAGACAAATGGGGCACTGGAACGAACGCACAGGACGCTAGAAGAGTATTTAACGCACTTCGTCAAGGAAGATCATAGTGAGTGGGACAAGTTGGTATCGTATAGCTGTTTTTTATTTAATACGACACCACGTAGGAGCACAGGGTATACCCGGCTTGAATTAATTTTCGGAAGAACAGTGAACCTACCAGGAATATTGCAAATGGAAGCAGCCACAATAAGATATGATTACGACGACTATGTATACAAGTTCAAAACTATGATGCAAGAAGCGCATCGTGTAGCGAGAGAAAAAATAAGTGAGAGGCCAAAGAAATAAGTAAGGTGCATTATGACAATACAGGGTATCAGAGTGTTTTTCAAATAGGCGACAGAGTACAACTGCGTGACGAAACAATACGGCAGGGGAGATAAAAAAAGTTAGATTCTCAGCTCAGAGGCCCATATGAGATAGTGAAAGTGGAACTTCCCAATGTAATCATAAAGACGAAAAGGCGACAGGAATTGAACGTGCATGCAAATAGATTAAAACCATGTTACTAAATGCGCTAGATGGGTAACATCAACATTTCTAATGCAGACCAATCAGTATGGCGTCAATCCTAATGACGTGGATTCGAATTATCATCAATGGATGGTTGATTTACAGTTTCCACGGGCAAAGAAATACGGCCGGACTTGTGAAGATTAATCATATAAGAGCATCACCAAGAATATTTTACCATCACAAAGGTGACGTTGAAATTACGAGTACAACATGGAAAATGGTAACATATGTAAATTTGAAAACGTTAGATGACAAATTGCACGCAGGAAAAAGATTAGGATTAAAAATGATACAGCAGTGCAAAGAGAGAATGGAACAGTTAAAGCATTAGTCAAGTAGAGTGTAATATGTTGAAGAACGGGTTTACGCACCATATAGAGCAATTGAATGAAACCAAGTTCCTCATAAATCAGTTAACCAGACCAGTGAGAAGGCAAAACAGAGAAGCTCAAAATTTTGTAGGGGAGATAGGTAAAATTTAATTTGTAACTTTAGAAGAGGCAAATGCTTCATAATATAAAACTCACATCGATAATATGGAATCGAGATCTGAACAATAGTTAAAATTATCTAAAGAGCAAGTAGCAGTAGTCAGAGCCACATTGTCAGTCTTGAATGAAGCAGTAGATACAATCGCAACCAATGGGCAATTGCTCAAAAACGGAATTTCATTAAATATTCTCTGAGGACCAGAGATTGTGGCCTCGAGAAAATGGCTGCATTCATGACACTCAATGAACAACTCTTACAATAACAAATGGTGTGTAGTGAAACAAGTAGGGAATATGAAGGATTAGTAAGTGCAATGATTTATGCGCAAAAGTGTATTCTTGCACCTCATATTGTTATTCCAGTACAGATTGTAACGTATCTGAGAGAAATCCAAAATGACTTAAGAAATGTCAAATTCCCAAGCCCCTTAATGGAAGAATATGTATATACATTATTGAAAATTAAGGATCTCGATGTATTCGTAACTAATGAAATATTGGTATATGTTCTTAGTATACCACGTATTGGAAACAAAGATTTTAATATGTACAAAATGTTACCAGCACCAATTAAATTAACTTCAGGTGCAGATCATTATGCGTATATACACGCGGAAAAGGAATTCTTACTAGTAGATAGTTCTAAACTATATTCTAAGTTATAATAGGATGAACTAAATTGTAAAGATTTTGATGCACAAAGAAAGATATGTAAGCAAATGATTGGATTAACTTCCATCTACATTCAACAAGACTATGAGGTAAAATAGTTACACGACATTCATATATCAACTAATTGTGCCAAGAAAATGATTTCATTAGAAAAAAGTTTATGGACTAGTTTAAGTACTATTGAATAGTTATATGTAATCGTTAAGGAGGGAGACATGACAGTTCTGTGTAGCTTACATCTGGCAAAAGATATTAAACTAACTGGAACAGGTATATTAACGTTTAATAAAAAATACGAAGGTTATGGATCACATGTGTATATTCAAGCAGGAAAAATAATACAGACAAACTATATTTGAAGGGACGTAATACCAGATCTGAAGAAGACTCTATGTTGTTGTATGGAAAGGAAAACAAGAATTAATGAATCAAAAATACAATTTGACTTACCACCAAAACACATCACTTCCAATTTAGGCGACTTAAGAGTAGTGGGCAAGAAACTGATAAAGTCATAGATAAATAACAATTGGAACTAGAGCGAGAACAGAAAGTACACAATTATTCCATTGTTACTTACTTAGACATATGTTTAATCATGGGTGCTGTAACATTTGTATGCTGTGCAGAATGTAATGTTCCAAGTATTTATACAAAAAGTTTTTTGATGATACAAAAGATGGAAATTGCTGTCGATCTCTTTGTATCAAGACGACAGTCGTTCAAACTCCTGAAGTAAGTAGAATTCCTCTTAAGATCAGCCTAAAGAGAAGAAGATGTGGTGATATATGAAATAAATACCAGAAGCACAGATAACCGAGTAATAATTACCAGTAGACGATAAGATGCTTTCTTTCAGGTTTAAAATAAGAACCATGTAAAACGGAAATGTGAAACTCTTATGTTAAACTAAAAGTAAAACTTTCTAATATGACGATTTAAAGTGTATTAATGTAACTTATATGACAAATTTTCTTGCAAATGGATAAATGTTTAAATGTATTAAATACACTCTGAATAGTGCACATTGATGTAATTTTGGGAGGAGATGTCCAGTCCCAAGAAAAAATTTTA